>NW_026126462.1:0-53290 GCF_943737965.1 Phodopus roborovskii
GCAAATCCTCAGATTTCAACACATATGGCACCTTAGGGCCTTCTGTGGTAAAATGAACACAGACCCAAGGTGAAGCAGGATTATGGACCCAGACACAACCCTTGTCAGCAGGCTCAAGCTAGATGACACCATGGCCCACTCTTGATAATGGACTGGTCATCTAGACAGAAACTATATGGAGAAATAATGGAAAAAGCAATGTTAGGACTCAAATGGACTTAACATACCTATATAATATATCACACAATCACAAAAGAATGTATTTTCTTCCTAAAACATCAGAGGAATTTCTCCAAACTTGACCACATACTTGGTCACAAAGCAAAACTCAATAGGTACAATAATATTGAAAATAATTCCCTGTATCCTATCAAGCCACCATGGATTAAAGCTGGATTTCAACAACAGAAACAACAGAAAGCCTATAGACTCATAAAAACTGAAAAAATATGTACTAAATTACTACTAGGTAAAGGTAAAATTGAGAAAAATTAAAAGCTTTTTAGATTTCAATGATAGTAAATGCACAGCATACCCAAACTTATTGGACACAATGAAACCAGTACTAAGAGGAAAGTTTACATAAATATATTGAAGAGATCTCATACTATCATCTGAAGACATACTTTAAAATTCTAGAACAAAAAGAAGCAATCACACCCAAAAAGAAGGTGATGTCAGAAAATAATCAGACTGAGAACTGAAATTAAAGAGAACAGTATAAATGATGAATTATAGATTGAATTAGTTTTTTGAGAAAATCAATAGTATAAACCCTTATCCAAACTAACTAAAAGGCAGACAATAACCAAATTAACAAAATCCAAAATGAAAGGGGACATAACAAGAAAAATCATAAAAGTCCAAAGAATCTTTAGATTATACTTTAAAAACCTGTACTCAACAAAATTTGAAATTCTAAAAACAAACAAACAAAAAAAACTGTTCGATTTTCTCAAACATATCAAAGTTAAATATAGAAAGGTTTCTTCATCTCACCACAAGGACACTTTAGCAACTATGCTCATAGCATTATTTATAATAGAAACTGAGACAACCTAGATGCCTCTCAACAGAAGAATGGATGAAGAAAATGTGGTAATTTACATAATGAAGTATTACTGCATTGTTAAAAAACAATGAAATTTTAGTGCAATAGAATGGAACTAGAGAAGATCTTGTGAGACAACACAGACCCATAAAGACAAACATGGAATATACTCACTTACAGATGGATATTAGCTGTAAAGTAAATAATAACCATGTTAAAATCACAACCTAAAGAAGCTAAGTAACAAGGAAGGCTATCACAGGGACACTTGATCTCTCTCTGAAAGAGAAATAGATTAGACATCACATGTGCATGGGGGTGGGTATGGGAACAGGGGTATTAGATGCAGGGAGAATGGAGGAGGAAAGAATTGGGAAAGACAATTGGTATCTATAGGCATCTCTGGGGTGAGTAGAAACCTGGTAGCATGGTGGAAGTTTTCCAGGAATCTATGAGGATAACCTTATATAAGACTCAATAGAAGATATTGAGTTTGAAACAACCATCTCTTATAAGCAGGCAACTCTTCCAAGGAGGGAATTGGAACCCAACCCAACCACATAACATATGACCTACAATTTGCCCTGCCTACAAAATATATTTAGGTAAAAGTCACACAGCAGTTATGGGAGAGGAAAACCAATGACTGGTACAGCTTGAGAGTCATATCATGAGAGAGAAAGCCTACCATGACACTGCCTGAGGGTCAGGACCTAGAGACAGAATAGTTCAGAGACCTAGGATAGAACCAAACATAACTGCGGAAAAAAGTCCATGAAATGATAGCTAATGATATTCTGTTATACTCATAGACTAGAGCCTAGCCCAATTGTCATACAAAGGCTTCATCCAGCAATGGATGAGAGCAGATACAGAGACCTCAGCTAAACATTGGGTAGAGCTGAGGAACTCAGCAGAAGGAGGAGAGGAAAGAGTTGTAAGACCCAGAGGGGTTGAGTTTATCACAAGAATATAGTCCACTGAATGCCATTGGTAATCACAGACACTGAAGCAACAATAATGGGACCTGCATGGATTTTTACATACGCCCTGTGCCTATGTTACTTTTGGGTACTTGGCATTCCTAAAAATGAGAACGGGATATCTCTGATATTTGGCCTGTTCCCATGACACCTTTTTCTCCATCTGGGTTTCTTGATATGAGTATCTGTGCGTAGTCATATTGTAACTTGTTATGTCATGTTCAATTGATATACCTGGGGGAGCCTGCTCTTTTCTGAAAGGAAAAGAGAAACTGGGATAAATAAATAATATATGAGAGAAAAAATTTAAATGAACTATTAGATAATAAACAAATAACAGAATTGGCTACTTATATGAAAAAAGATATATAAGGCAAGGTTTAATTTTGAGTTATTTATGCTACCAATGGAATATAATATTTGATTGTAGCACAATAAAATATAAAATATGAACTTCTCACTTAGATTCATGAATTAAACATTAGAATTTACCTTTTCAAGTAGTCATTGCAAATCTTTTTCATAAAGAAAATTAAATGTTGCTAATGGAGATCATATTTTTCTTGTGCAGCTACACTCTTTTTGAGACCAGAAATTAAAATGAATAATCAGGTCTGTGATGCCTAATTGCAGAGTGTCTTCAAAATCATCTTGAAAATTAATTATTACATTCATATCATTTAACTTTGATTTCCATGCCAAAGAATTTTTAATTTGGTTGTCTTAAAAATTTAGACAGAATAGAAGGCATTAGTTATAGGTGGCTTTAGAATGAAGAAAACATCTAACCAATTCTTGTGAGTACCTGGCTAAAGAAAAAGAACATTTTCTTTGTACATTAAAAAAAAATGATTCTATATACCAGTAATTTTCAATGAACAGTACTTTATTTAAGACACTAATAAATGCTTGGGATAACAGTAATTACAGTAATAAATAGAGGATATGTTGAGGTGGATTGGCACATTAGATTATAGCCTGCCATAAATTATAATAAAATCTGAGCCAAATACTAGAATATCTACATTCAGATTTTTCGAATAATGCTTCATGTAATGTAAAAACCAGCTTTTCTTGAAAATGTCATTTACTAATCATGATGTTAAAACAATAAATAAGAATGAAGTAAAAAGGTGGCATGTTGTCTCTCATGTGCACAACCTGACTTTAAAAGGTTTTAAGCAAATATTATGGTAGAGCAGACATGTCAAAAGCAGCAGGTTGGAGAACTAAGAGAGATATATGGAATAAATATGATCACATATGTAATATTCATGGATTAAAACAGTGAACTCCTGTGAATAGTGATAATCTGCTAATAATAATAAAGTCCCAATGAAAAAGTTTATAAGTAGTGATTATAAGTTCATATGTTATAAGAATAAGAATTAATTCATACGTAAGTTTACTATTTCATTAGGTATGGATTCGTTTTTAGCTATTATATACTCTTTGAAATGGAGAATAATATATTAAGAACCTATTTCATATGCAACTTGAATCTTTATAAACCAAATTCCACCGTCAACATCATTTTACAAGTTTTAATCAAATAGGGGGTACATTCTTGTGAGGCTAGTCTATGATTCAGGCATTTAAATAAGGACAGAGGTGCTGGAGTTAAAATCATTAGTTAAAAACAAATGTTGCTACTGAGAGGTCCTAATTCATTTCCCAAAACACACTCAATGGTTTACAACTGTTCCTAAGTCCAGTTCCTAAGTCCAGATCTTACATTATCTTCAGACTTGCATGGACTTGTACGTATGCTGTACCAATCCTCATATGTAGGTAAACACTTACCACATGAAAAATAAAAAATAAACAGCTATTTTCCTAAGGAACCATTATTTTATGGTTTTCACTAACTATAAATAAATAATTTGTGACTTAGTTTAATTTTCAATTTCAAGCACTGTGTTGAAGGATATGCAAAGGATATGTATGCATTATAACTTTAAATTTTCAAAAGTGATTATTTGAAGAGATGAGCATGTTAAGATATTCAAAAAAATTGTTCATAGAATGTTCTACTGAATATACTTGTGATCATTATGGAATTAAGATCTAGATCAAGAAAAAACAAACAAACTTGACTTTCATCCTTTAAGAAGTATGGTTAAGTGAAGATTTTCAAACATAAAACTATTGAGAATTGCCACAACCTTCCACTAAAATCACAATCTTGTTGGAAAACTTATAGAATTTAATGAAGCAATTAGCCAGAGCCAAGTAAACCTTTTTTTCTATTGTTTCAATGTGTCAGTATATCAGCCTACAAGACTAAATAATAATAAGCAAAAACTTTGATGACAGGGGTTACTATTTTGCTACTTTATCACAGCCAATATAACAGAACCCAATGTTTAGGTTAGAATATTTAGCAATTACTACATAAAATATTACATTTAGTTAAGTACATAGTTATCCATTGAATTTGTAATCATCCTGTAATTGGTTTAGAAGATGTAAAATTAATGGGCTATAAAGTGTGGCATCAGAAAAAAGTTTTTAACTACAATAATAAATTTTGCTATTATTTTCCCTACATCCAGCTTTTTACATCCTAAGTCAATAGCGACTCCTTAAAGCAAATTTTCCAGAAGAGCCACTGTCTGTATACTAAACGCTTGTTTCATATAGTAACAGAATTTATATTAATGTAAATATTGCTCCCACCTCCATGGTTTATGGACAGGGGAATAGTGAAAAAAAAATGTTGGGGTAGGTTAACGAAAGCCAGAAATTTATGGAAAACACCTATGGAAATCCAATATTGTATAGAACATAAGTATATTGCTTAGGTGCACATGCCTTGCCATTAAGACATGGTTTATTAAATGAACATTTTTGTTCCAGACAAAGAATATATCCCTGTGGTGATATATTGTTTATCATTCAATAAACTTGCCCAAAAATCAGAATTGAAAATTACTCATGATAGTTACCCATAGAAGATGGGTAGTGGTGGCACACAACTTTAATCCCCAGACTCAGGAGACAGAGGCTGATGGGTCTCTTTGATTTCAAGGGCACCAAAGGTTACATGAGAGTGAATCAGTTTAAAAGAGTAACAGAGCTCACACCTTAATCCCAGCACTAGAGAAGTATATAAGGAAGAAACAAAGGGTTGCATGTACGATTCAGTTTCTAGTCGTAGGGGTACAGGATCTCCATTTCAGCCTTACAGGATTCCATTTCAGCCTTGATAGAAGAGCTACTGGCTGTCTGCTATGCTTTTCTGATCTTTATCTTGAACCCCAACATCTGTCTCTGACTTTTATTTGTCCTTCCACATTATCTCTACTAGTCATATTTCAGGGGTACTCCAAAGTCCCTCCAAATTAAAGTGCACCAGCAATTGATCTTCATTGTGCACTCATAAAATCAATCATTATAGTATATTGCTATTGCCATTGGTTTTACCAAAATGTGGAAGGTAATTTTCTTTACAGAGGGCCAAGAGGCTTCTGAGCTGGAACAGAGAGACTCCTTCCAGAGGACTAACTTCTGATGCTAGAAGTCATCCTACCAACTTCCAATGGGGCAATTAACCAGCTGTCCTGTCCTGTTATTAGTGTGGTTGTTGTTAAATGATTAAGTCAAACCATACATTGGTGTTGCTTTCAATCTTTAACAGAGAGTCTCTTTCTACTGTATACAGAATTGAAAAATCTCATAACTTATCAGACAACTGAGGAAAAACTTACTATTAACTGCTCAGACACAAGTAGGTATCTATATAAGCCCTCAACTTTGACCCCATCTCAAAGCTCAGAGAACATAATAGACAGGAACTGGAGATAGTATAAGAGGCAGGGGATAGACAGAAATGCTTTGAAATTGGACATGACTTGACCATTACACTTGTGAACTCATTGAAGTGATGGTTATCTGTACAAGAAGAAGGAAACATTCATTATTAGTCATCATTACAACATATAGCATTAATTTAAGTCAGTGAGATACTGAAAGAAAGAAATAACACAAGATATTGTTGGATGTATGAAGGAGATAGGCTGGGAGGATCTGGAAGGAAAATGAGACTGGAGAGGTGGAAGTAGTTATGGTCACGATACATTATATATGTTATAAGAAGTATAAAAGAATAAATAAAAGCTATTCTAAGATAAAAGCAAGATTGCTAAGAACAATACTGGAAGGGGATATTTTTTAAGGTCTAATTTTCTTGGCCTTCAGAGTTTTAAAAATATGCCCTTTAAAATTTTTACTGTGTCCCCCACAATAAGCCTTTTCTTTTTCTTTACACATTTTGATATGTTATGTAGGTTCATGGGTTGTTTTAAAAACTGACTTCAAACTCAATACTTCTTTAGTAGCAAACTTAGGAATCCCATGGGATTCTACTTTATAGCTTTTGTCTATTTTCCACTAGATCTCAATGTATTAATTCAATAAAATATTCATTGACAAGATTTTATTTTATTTATGATTTTATTCTCATTGTAAAATTATTTACTTCTGTTACTTAATCTCATTTAATGATCATTTGTTGTTTCTCTTTTTGGATTGGTTGCTCAGCATGCTGGTTGCTAGTGGTAGGTCCTTTTAACTCATTTTTTTTTTTTTTTTACATCATCTCACCACTTATTCATCTGGTACTTGTCATCTGTTAATATTTAATTCATCTGAGAGTAAATCCATCACTAGTTATTTTTATTTTCTAGTTAGAAATAACTTATCCATGCCCCTTTGGTTGTTAGGAAAAAAAACAGTAAATTAAATATAAAATCTCTGTCACCTGCAGAGAATTAATACTTACTGCTTGAGTTTACTCAAACTGAATGATAATTAGCAATGTTTTAGTCCTCTCTTTTCCTAAATATTTAAACATTTTTAAATAACAACTAAAATATTTCTCCCTTAAAAATGCTATAAAATATGTTTATCTTTAAGCATAGATATGATAGAAAGAACTCCCAAAGGAAAATATTGTGTCAGAAAATATCCAAACCCAACCAAAATACAGATGAACAAAAAAAATTACCCCTCTTTTCCCTCTAAAAATAGTTTGTTGTCTTGCAGGACTAGAGGAGATAGAGGACACCAAGTAAACAAGAAAACAAGGCACTCTAAACCAACATAACCAAAATTCCTGTGAACTTACAGAGAATGAGGAAGCATCAGCAGGGTTCTACACCAGGATTCTGTGTACCTATGATATATATCTTCCAGGTTATTGATTTTATGGGTTTTCTTGAGTGTGCAAACCAGTGGGTCTCTAAACTTAGTACCTTCTTTAGGCATACATGTTTTCTTTTGGTTTTTTGTCGTTTCCAACTGTGATGTGATAGTTTTTATCTTATATTTTATTTTGTTATAATTTCATGTTAACCATTAGAGTCCATTTGCTTTCTAAAGAGAAATGGAATGAATCAGGATGGGAAGATAGATGGGAGCAAAGTGAGTGGGAAGTAAATTTTTGGGAAAACCATAACCAACACACATTATGTGAGGAAAATATCTATTTTAAAAAGAAGGAAAGGATAAGTAGAAAAATAATAAAAAGACTATTCACAATTTTATATCATCTTTTGCTTGAGAAAGTTGTCCTTGGTATCTTTGTTACAAACACATGCCCTAACTAGAACTAGTATAATATTTAAGAGTATCAATATATTTTTCACAGAACAAATCTTACAATCATTTTTAATAATTTATTTATTTGTTAATTTTACTTGAAGGACTGGGGATGAATTGATGATTTTCACATGTTATGGGATTATTCTGTCATTATGTTATAGCTGCAGCTCAAGAATAATCCATAAGTTATGACAGTAGTGAAGATTCTGGGGTAGAAATTAGTTCTTTTCACCTGGAACTTTTTGTCTGAATGCTGAGTCTGTACTTGTATCTAAATGTTTATTTTTAAAACCTTGTGAGTATTATATTTTGAAGACTTATCCTTGGCAAGACAGGCTCTTGAGTAATTAGGAAAGATCTTCTCTCTCATGACAGTATTTTCTGTTTATTTCATTCTTGCATATTTTCTCATATTTTATGCTGCAGTGAATTTTATTGATTCAACAATATTATTTTTTTTATTTTCTTTGTTGGAAGTAATTATGTTTCATCCTTATTTTCATATGCTCTAATACACACCAAAAATGAGGAATTAATTCAATGTGTACCACCTTGATGAGAAATTTCTTTCACTTTTTTCTATTTTATATTATTCTTTTTAGTCAGTGATATTAAGATAGGTATCAGTGTATGGAGGTTTTATAGGGATCTTACTTTTAATCACTGGTTTTATTTATTTCTAGACATGTCATGTTCAAAATTGTAAAGATACACAGTCAAATTTGTATGCAAACATTTTTTTCATACAATTTTTTACATGGTTTTATTGAAAAGTTGGGAGTAGTTACTTGATTTTAATTCCACATTTACTAAATATTTTAATGCTTATATTTTATTTCAGAGTTTGAGTGCCACTTTTGGTTTATATATTATCTTTTAAGGATTAATTTGGGTTTTTTATTTTTTTTTCAAATATTGCTCTTGTTTAATTGACAATGTTTTTTTTAATTCCCCTCATGTTTTGTCATTGTACTTTATACAATTTTATAATGTTTAATATTTCAAACACTAAGCTTTTTTTGCCCTAAGCTTTTTGTATTTTTGTTTGTTTTGCATGTTTGATATACAAAAGTATGTGTATACATGTATGATTTTCATTTTTCAATGTAGATTATATTCTATAGATGAATATTTTTATTCCTATTAGTATATATTGTCTGTAGTGACATCTTTAACAATCTTATCTTCAGCTTAATCTTATAAGTATCTCAATTTACAAATAGTTATAGCTAGTCAGTCTGATGATTCTTATGCCTTCAATTGATGTGTATTTGACCTTTTTTAAACAAAACTTATTTTATATCGATTCCAGTTACTTCTCCCTCCCTTCCTCCCTCTTTCCCTCTCTGCCCCTCACATGCACCCCGACCATTTCTCCTCTCCCATCCCTCCCCCAACTCCACATGTAGTGATGACATCCATGAGGAGTCATCTAAATCTGTCAATTCATTTGAAGCAGGGACAAGGACTCTCATGTTAAGGGAGTATCCCTCCATGGAGGATGTGCCCGCAAGGTCCTTTTGTGCACCACGAATACATCCTGGTTCTACTGTCTGAAGTCCCTTAGACTGCTCAGTCCTTCTGGCTGAGACCCATATTCAGGGGGTCTGAGTCTGTCTCATGCTGGATTCTCAGCTATCAGTCTGGGTGCCCATTAGCTCCTCCTTATTCAGGTCAGCTGTCTTTATATGTTTCTGCAACCTGGTCTTGTCCTCTCTCTGCATCTGGATTCTAGTTCTTCTCAGTGTATAGTTGTGGGTGGTTGCTTCTATTTCCAACAGGAACTAGATGAGGGCTCCAAGATGATGGGTAAGTTAGTTGTTGATCGCATTAACAGGGAAGGGCATTTATGGTAGCCTTTCCACTGTTGCTCAAATTGTTAGTTGGAGTCAGTCTTGTAGGTCTTTAGTCATTTCTTTAGGTTCAGTTTTCTGTTCAAACCAATAATGGCTCCATCTTTTATGTTCTCGGTCTCTCTCTTTTCTCTCTCGCCTTCCCCCCTCTGTCTTCTATTCCTCCCTGACTCAATCTTCCTAGTCCCATGTGCTATCCTCTCCTCTCCTTCTCTTTCTCCTAGTTCCCTCTCCCCTAACCGCCCCACCCATTTCCCATGTGCTCTGTAGAACTTGTCCCATCCCACTTCTGTGAGGGACCTCATATGAATCTCTAGCATTCACATTGTATCCTAACACAGTATACTGAATCTCAAACTTCACTTCTTATTTAAATAATCACTATTTTCTCTTTCCTTTACTTTTGCTTTGTTTGCACTTAAAAGTTCTTTTCGGGCAATTTTTAGGTTTAGCTCTTATAGGAAAATAATGATCTTTCAGAGTAATGGTGGACTTATAACAATGTGATTCATGCACAAGTTAAAAGAGGTGTTTGTCTCAGATGGTACACAATTCTCCCAAGATTCCTGTGCCTCCCCCACTGAGTTGGTTTATTTTTTACTTGTGAAATAAAACCTAACACAATAAATAGTCTTTATTTTAAATTATTATTAAATTAAGCACATTCACAAAATCATGCAATATCATTGCCTCAGTTGGTGCTATATTTTACTATTATAATTTCAAGAACCACTTGTAGTGTGACATGTGTCACAGTTTTCTTCCTTTACCAGGCTAAATTTTTTTTTTCATGTAGGTATCATTTTATGTACCAGTATAACAAATCATATTCATAATTCTTTCATTTTTTTTATTGTTATGGTTATTTAAATTTTACTTTTTCCTACATTTTAATTGTAATACAATTACATCACTTTCTGCCATTCCCTTTCCTGCCTCCATCAACCCTTTCCTACTTATTCTTAAATAGGTAGCCTTTTTCTTTGTTTTTTATTGTTACTTACATAACAATATTATTTATTGTCGTGTTATGAGTATATACATGTTTATTACACATGTAAAAGAATAAACAAATATATAAATATAACATACTGAGACTGCTTTTGTTGTTTGTGTATATATGTAGTCTCACGGCAGACCTTGAACTGGATTAACCATTAATGGAGCTCATTCCTGGGAGAGGCTAGTTCATCTCCTAGCAGTCAATAGGTATCTATAGTTCTTTGTCATCTAAGTTAGCATGTCTATTGATTTAGCCATTTTTACAAGCTTGTTTATGCAACCAACTTCGGGGAGAGAGTATTACACAGCAAAATTTTCAGTATTCTGACCCCTAAAATCATTTCCATAAAAAGAGTATGTTTAATATATAGTATTCATCACATCACGCCATCCTACTCAGAGCTATAATAAGACACACAGGAAGAGTCTATTTGGTTTGATGGAGGATAGGATGGCTCACATAATCCAGTAGGAAAAAAATGTGGTGAGTTTTTTTCTTTGTAGCTGAAAGAAATATATTTTGTAATTCAAAGACTTTCTACACTGGATTATTTTATGTTCTAAAGGGGCAAGCATCTAAAGACATATGAGGCAGTTTGTTGCCATGGATTTGCCTTTAGAGTTGCGAATATTTAAGAAAACAAAATAACCTTTTAATAGTGCAAATCATCAGAGCAGAGAGATCATGCATCTCTTTTTCTACATTTTTAAAGCCTGTCAGGAGGTCACTTAGACTAAACCCTCCTGCTTCAAACTGATCTTCATTTGCATTTTTATTTCACATCAACTCTTCTGTCTTAGCTTTTATCATTACAATTAACTTGTAATGATTTTTGACATCTAGAGGAAGGAGAGCAGAGAAGTGTCAGGTGCTAACCCAGGCATGAATTCTACTTTAGTGTCATTTTAAGTTGATGATTAACGCAACTTGATTTTTTTTATACTATATTTTTTCAGATCCTTTAAAAATGTATAAAGGGACTTCTATTATAAGTATATATAGAAAAAGATGAAGATGCATCAGAAGTAAAAGAGGAGGAAGGGGGAGGGAGAAGGGGGTAAACCAGTAGGAGGGAAAACAAGGAAAAGGAGAAGGAGAAAGAATAGAAGATAAGCAAATCATTGGACTTTTGGGAGTCAGTCTATTACTTTTTATATAATAAGACAAGTAGCATATGGCCACAGGTCATAATTTATCTCACAAAATATCACCTGATTAAAGACACAATTCTTTGAGTGACTGTGTTCAGTTATCTCCCTGTTAGTGAGACAGAGCACTCATTCTTTCTCAAGCTCTGTTTTATTGCTCAACATAATAAAATGAAATATCTGTGTCCATGAATTTTATTCATTGAAAATATGCAAAACCAGAATGAAATTTCATGAAACACTCATTATTTTTAATGGTTATGGTCAAAGCTTCTAGCTTTATTTTTTTGTAAACAAAGTCTCCCTATTTCATTCAATTACTACCTCTTCCACATCTCTGACCTTTCCATGCTATGTTCATCTGTAATCTACAGACAATGTCCAAACTTACAGAGTTTTCCTGCAACCCTTGTTTCCAGGACACAGTATAATTTAGAATTGCACATAACATTCCTTCACTCCTTTGCAAGCTACTATAGTGTAGAAATGGCTTCTAGGATGCTTATGATCATGATCAGAGATTATTGTGTGCTTATTACTTGTGAAACACTCTTCAGAATAGTCTATTTTATATTCTTTTTAGTCTCCTTACAGCACCAAACCCATCATCATATCAAAACGTGTACGTATGAACTGTGCTATGAAGAAAAGTCAAGACTGACCTTTTTCAGACTATATCATGGAAATAAAAATTTCCTTTTGGTGTATATAATTTACAAGGTATACAGGGAAGCATATGCCCAAGGGATGAAATTGTATATTTTTTGTGACTGCTCTAAGTTTCTCCAATCAATGGATGTTAGTTTCGTTATCTTAACCATTTGTTTTCTTAAGATTTTCATGAAATACAAAAGTATCAAGTACATTTCAAGATTTAAAAAAAAAAGCATCTTGTATAAAATGAAGTTCTAGATTTAATTCCCGCTATTGTCATTAATCTCTACAAGTAAACATCATGATTTGAATTAATTTCCATGAGCCTCACTTTCTTCAAAGGACAATCTGATATTCCTTGTAAAGCCTTTTTTCTTAACCTGGTCCTGAAATCAGTTTTGTCTGAACAAACTACATGCCTTACCTGCAAGCAATTGTAATTAATATAATTTTATAATTTAAATAATTTATAAAGCATTTACACAAAGAAGAACAATTTGTAAGTTTCACATGCACAAAGTGCTAAGTTGATAACAACCTGTGTTGGAGGTCAAATTCCCAAAGCAGAGAAATACAGTATTCTACTTCCTAAGGGATAGAAGAATTTCCTTGAGCTGTCAATGAATAAGAATATGACATTACATGTTGGTATGTTTCCATTTATTCTCATAAGTTTGGTTGTATGATTGTATGCTAAATGACCTGGAAAAATGAGAAAGTTGATTGCCAGATATGCAGTGTTAGTTTGTGGGCATTGAGAATCATTTAGTTGTTGCTAATTTAATTAAACTCACCTAAAGCATTGACAACATCATGGTACTTAATGTACTGTACATGGAGGATTTTTGACACTATTTGTGTATTGCTGTTACGTAACATTGCACTCTGACATTGTATTAATAAGTCACTGAGACAGAATCCAACATGGATACGATCACAGTTTCTGTCTTTAATTTAAACATGGGAACGATTCCCTGGGTAGAAAATGTCTTTATAACTTCAATTTTGTATTTAATTTTCTACTTTGATATCCTATGATATCAATAATGGGTGAAAATTCGTGTTTTAAAGAATCAGCATGATAATGAAAGGAGTAAAAAGTAGATCATTAGAATTACAATATTGAATTTACAGTGGGTACCATGTTATCAGTTTCACTTGTGCTGTGCAATTTTTTTATTTCTTCAGTTACATTTAAAAAACTTGGTAGATTTCTGATAGCTCTTCTTAGCCAAGAGAACAGAATAAATGATTGCTTTGCATTCACTATCTGGGCTGCAGGGCGAAAAACTGAAGTTATCCTATAATTGCCTCATTTGTGAAAAGCAACATCAAAATGTGAGTTTTACTGCAGTCTCCTGGGAAGGTTCATCTCTAATTTTTTTATGCTGATATAGCTCATAATACAGTCTTCTTACTCTTCTATTTTCTCTTGCAATTACAAGGTTTACTATTCCATTGTGAATTTTTCTCTGAACTAAGATTAGCTTATCTGAGCTTCCTTTGAAACCTGCCTACCCATCAAATATGTCAGACCTAATGCATTCAGTAGCCACAGAAAATCAATGAGCTGTACACTTTCCCGCTTCCTGCCATGATCAATAGGGTTCGCATAATGGGTGGAAATTGTTTAATCGTGTCAACTTAGAATCTTTTTTTAGCATAAATCCCTCCTGCATTACGAACTTTTCATTTCCCACTTCCTGAATCTGTAGACATTGAGTAGCATCTATACAGAAGTTATCTTCAGAAAATAGTGCAATTAAACTTTCACACTTCAATGCTAATGTTTTCCGATCCCAAGGGCTATGTTTTGATGAAAGCATTATCCTCTAAATTTTCACATTTAAGATCTACATGTTGAAGACACTCCACTACAAAGTGAAAAATCTGTTATATCTAACATCATTAAATATGAACATGGAACTAAGCAGAAAGTGCTTAGATATTTAATAAACTAAATTGTCAAGTGTTCTTTGCAGTCTTTAGAACTGGTTTAAAGTTGTGTTTTTGTTTCAGAATATATATAATCTATCAGAACTTTGGAACTGAGGTTTGGGTAAACAAAGAAAAACTCCAATTTCTTATTTGTTTAAAATTCAACTTCTCTCTCTCTCTCTCTCTCTCTCTCTCTTTCTCTCTCTCTCTTTCTCTCTCTCTCTCTCTCTCTCTGTGTGTGTGTGTGTGTGTGTGTGTGTGTGTGTGTACCTGTCTTCCTCCCTCTCTCCTTCTCTCTCTTTCTCTCCAGCTGTAAATCATGGGTGGACTTCACATATAGTAAGTATGTGCTTTATTAGGAATCACTGCCCATGTTGCATAATGCTATATTGTAACTTATTTATTAGAGGACATATCTGATTACCTGCAAACAGTTGTCCTTTTATTTCCGTTTGGCCGAGGAGACCCCAGCTTCCCTGAGTTCTGAGCACACATATGGGTAGAATCACTGCCTTGACCTGGTTCATGGTAGTGAACAATGTAAAATAGTAAAACAAGCATAAATGCATGTATGAAACTTAACATAAACTCACTAAAATGTGACCTTAAACACATATTTTTCACAATATTTCATGTGGAACTGAAATTCCAATATTTGGTAGTTTAAAGTAAACAGCAAGCCAGTATTATAATATAACTAAACTTACATTTTCTTTTCTGGAAACAGATGTATAAAAATGTGCTAAACTCCTGATATTTTATGAATAACTATACATTATTTTGTTGGTTCACAACATATATTTGGCTATAAGTATTTTTTCTAGCTATCTTTTATTAGAGTTAAAATATCTAATGAGACTACATATATAAGAAAACTAGATAACATATATAATTTGCTTTTAGTGTCATTTTAAATTCTCTATTTACCTCATATTTTCTCTTAATGATTACTGTGGTATACCTAACAAACTGCATGTCATTCTGTTAGTTTATATTTTTGGACTATACTTATTAATATCTGATAATTTCCAATGCTATAACATTCATACTAATGTAATACCACAATATTTTAATGTTTTAAAAAGAAGACTTTTAATTGATTGTTAGTGGTTTGATGTCATTCATTTACAGTTTGCATGAATTTATTATTTATACTCACAATAACATTTTTCTGTTATAGAAATTCTTAAAAATGTGTTCATGCATAGTTGTTAATTATCTCTATTCTGTCAGAACACACAATCTAATATAGAGTTCTTAATAGTAATTATATATTTGCTTTATCATTTCATGTTATTCTCAATGTATAAAACGCATTAAGATTTTGTTAAACTTATATCAATTTGTCAGTTCATAATTCATTTTTTTGCAAATTTTGTACTACTCTGCATAAATTTTTTGAGATATCTGACTATGTGTCTGTTTTAAAATAAAGTCACTTACTAATATGTTATCTAAAATCATTGGAACTAGAGAGATGCCTTGTGCTTAAAAGAGTGCAGTGCTCTTGCAGAGGTCCAAAGTTCAGATCTCAGCATCTATATCTTGTAGTTCACAATGACTTTTAACTCAAGATCAAGGGAAGAGAAACCATCTTCTATACTCTGTGACACCTAAACACACATATGTGTACACAAACACACACATATGTAGGCACACACACACACACACAAACCCAGACACACAATTCAAAATAAAATGAATTTTTAAACAAAATTTATCTAAGTTCATTCATAGCAGCTAGAATGTAAAATAATTTATGGTGTTTTTCATGGTGATGTAGTGTAATTCAGAAATGGTGATATTAGGGTAGACAATCAATGTTGTTGGTTTTCTCTGTTTTACATATGAAAAGGGGGAGTAAAATAACTTTTAAATTAGAATGAATCAAAGTTAGAGACTCCTATCACAGAACCTCTGGAATCAAGCTTCCTAAGATTGTCTTTAATCAGTGCCTGCAAGGGAGCATTTCAGTGACAAAAGCCTTCATCATAGTTGTTATGTCAGCCTACATGAAAATAAAGCCAGGATCAGAATCCTCTGTTATCAAAACTTAAGTTCTTTTTTCTAGACTACTGTTAATAAAATAGCTTTTATGTTGAATTTGCTTGAAACCCAAAGCTTTAGTTAAATAATTCTTACTAGCAGGAATTAAAATTAGCCATTTTAACATCCCAAAAATAAATATGTGGTCATTCAGACATTTTGTTATCTTCTACTTTTTTGTGAATTATGGTGCCATATATTTTGCTTTGGCCTTTCCTTCCACTGTGTCTAATTCACTGGCTATTCAATTCCCTTCTAATTTTATGGCCATCTTAACCTATAGGGATAGAAAATTGTCAACACACCCAAATGTGAAATATTAAAAGGTCAAAACTATAAAAAAACTTTACTTAGCTTTTTAGATATTTTAGGAATTTAATTTTGTAACTGATAAGAATTATCAAAAATAATAAAAGTTATTAAATTCAGTGTTAACAATTCCAGTTGTAATCAATCAATGGGTGTCTTTTCCCTTTTCTGTCTTTTTCTAATAGTCAATCCATCGCTTCTTTCTTAGCTTCACCCTTATACCTCTACTTTCTTTCTCTGGTCCTTCCTATGTTTTCCCCATAGTCTTCTTCCAATCATTATTTTTGACAGCCTCCTTTTGCCAAAGTTGACATCAAAATCTACATGCAGAAGATGTCCATGAACGACTTACTGATTATGATTCCTTCACCTGCAAGTGATAATTTTTATTGTTTTTTATTATTTACTTTAATTTTATATGTCGATCCCAGTTCTCTCTCCCTCCATCCCCTGACTTACCCTGTCTCCCCCCCTCACATGCACCCTGACCACTACTCCGGCCCAACCCCTCAACCTCATTCCACTTGTAGAGCTATGCCATCCAGGTGGGGTCATGTAAATCTGTCAAGTCATTTGAAGTAGGGACTAGGACTTCACTCCTGTCTCTAGATTATAGAAGTATCCCTCCATGGGGGATGTGTCTGCAAGGTCCTTTTGTGCACAAGGAATACATCCTAGTTCCCCTGTCTGAGGCCCATTAGACTTCTCAGTCCTTCTAGATCAGATACATATTAAGGGGGTCTGAGTCAGTCCCATGTTGGCTTCCCCAGCTATCAGTCTGGGGGCCCATTAGCTCCTCCTTGTTCAGGTCAGCTGTCTTTATATGTTTCTGCAACCTGATCTTGTCATCTCTCTCTACATCTGGATTCTAGTTCGACTCAGTGTTTAAATATAGGTGTTTGCTTCTGTTTCCAACAGGTACTAGATGAGGACTCCATGATGGTGGATAAATTAGTTGTTGATTTCAATATCAGGAAGGACATTAAGTGGTAGCTTTTCCATGGTTGCTCAATTTGTTAGTTGGAGTCAGTCTTGTAGTTCTCTAGACCTTTCTTTAGGTTCAGTTTTCTCTTCAAACCAATAATGGCTCTCTCCTTCATGTTCTCTCTCTCTCTCTCTCTTTATCTCTCTCTCTCTCTCTTTCTCTCTCTCCTCTCTTCTATTCCTACCCTGACTCCATCTTCCTAGTTGTCCATGCATTCCTCTTTTCACCTATTCATTCTCCTAGTTCTCTCTCCATTCACTGCCCCCCTCCAACTTCATATGTGCTCTTGGAAACTTGTCCCTTTCCTCTTCTGTGAGGAATCTCTTAGAATACACATTGTATCCTAGTGAAAAATCAGGTGTTTGTAGGTGTGTGGATTAATATCAGATTTTTGATTCAATTGCATTGATCTACCTGTCTATTTTTGTGCCAATAACAGCCTGTTTTCAGGACAATAGCTCAGTAGTAGTCAGGGATGATGATGCCTCTTGAAGTTCTTTTATTGTACATTGTTGCTTTAGCTATCCTGGTTCTTTTTGTTTTTTCATATGAAGTAGACAATTATTCTTTCAAGGTCTGTGAAGAATTGTGCTATGATTTTAATGGGGATTGCAATGAATCTATAGATTGTTTTTGGTAAGATTGCCATTTTTACTGTATTTATCCTACCTATCCAATAATATGGGAGATCTTTCCATTTTTGTATCTTCTTTAATTTATTTCTTTAAAGTCAGAAAGTTTGTATAATATAGGCCTTTCATTTGTTTGGTAAGCATTACCCCGAGATACCTTATGTTGTTTATGTTTGTTTTTTTTTTTCTTCTTGTCTTTCTGTACTTTCTTTACTTTTTTTAAGAAAATTTTTCATTTTTTTCCAATTTTTTGTTTGTTTTTTCTTTTATTTATTTAAGAGATTTTCTCACATCTTCCTTGAGGGCCTCTATCATTTTTATGATCATAATTTTTAAGTCGTTCTCTTCTGCTTCATCTGCTTTGTTATGTTCAGGTCTAGTTGCTGTAGATTCCTTAGACGCTGGTGTTATCATGCTTGTCTTTCTGTTGTTAGGTGTTTTTTTTTTTTGTATTGCCGTCTTCCCATAACTACTTCCATTAGGTGTTGGTGGGTTTCTCCCTCTCTCTATGGTACTTCCCCGGTGGGCTTAGTGGGTCAGAGGTTCAATATCTGTAGCTCTGGGTGGTCCAAGCTCTCTAGGAAGTCTCTCCACAGGCAGAGGCCTGGCAATGGTGCTCAAAGATCAGGCTCCAGCAGAAGACTGGCAATGGGAGAAAAGATCTCAAAGGCTAGGACTCAGGTTGTTCCTTAAGCTAATAGACAGATCTAGCCTGGGCCTGTCGCTCTCCAGCTGAGGCCTCTTTGGCAGAGGCCCTGTGATGGGCATCAAGGATCCAGCCCACAGTAATTCAGAGAGGCCCTGTGGATACAGTTGGTTCTCTGGGAGGTGTGTGGAACTCCAGTAAAGATCTCGACAGTGGTTGTTAGAGACCAGGCAGATGGAAATTACAGTTGGTCCCAAGTGAATAGGCAGGTCTAGTGTGCTCAGTCTCATGTGATAATTTACAATCATATGCAACTATACCATTTTTGAAAAATGTATATCTTATATATTTTTTGAAACTTAAAAATGTTAACTCTGGAACAAAATTTTTGCAGGTACACTTTTTCCTAATTCTTACATATTTTCAATATAATTAATGTATTTTAGTGTTGAAATTTGTTCTTGGATGTAATTACCCTTTGAAGAAATTATACAATTCTTTAATACTAACTTTTACCACATTCCTACTTTCTGAATGGTTGGATTTATTTTTCTGTAAAATCGGCAAAACATAAATATCTTAGGGAGGGTTTAACTATTATGATAAGACACCATGACAAAGGCAACTGGTATAAAAGAAACCATTTATTTGGATCCTCTTCACATTTTCAGCTATTTATTTCCTTCTCATAGTGATAAAGATCATGGTGGCACAGAAGGAGACATGGTACTGGAGAAGTGACTGAGAATTCTACCTACTGATCCCCTGACCTCAAAGCCCAACATCAGCGAGTTGCCTCCTCCAACAAGAACATATCTTCTCATCCTTTCAAATAGTAGCACTGCCAGGAGACCAGGCACTCAAGTCTATGACCTATGGTTCAGTTTTTTTCAAACAACCATAGTAAGTAAGTTACATTCAACATTATTTTCATGTAGAAATTCAGAACATTTATGATAAAATTGTAGTGTTCTAGAAATAATCAGCTATTAAAACGACAGTGTCTTCTTCCTCCACCTGTCTCTCCTTTTATCCATAATTTCACAAATGCATATTGTTCTTGAGATTTTTATAAATATGTACCGTATTTAATCCTGGGCTTGCCCCTTTGCACTTTTCATCTTTGTTTGTGTCCACTCTACTCCCTTTCAAATTCATTGCATGTATGTATGTGTGTATATATGTATGTATGTATGCATGTATGTATGTATGTATGTATGAGACCTAGTAAGATTTCCCACATACACATACAGATACCAATCAACAGGTTCTGTCTCTGTCACTCTGTCATCTTTTGTCAACCATATTTTTAAAGTTTCAAGGGTACAGCTTCTCCAACGTATATGGAGAACATCGTCTCACAAAAGATCTGCTGGTCCTCTGCCTTTTGCAATCTTTCTACACAATTTCTCCTGTACACCTAAAGCATTTCATTGGATGTAGGTGTTTCAGTGGCATTGTAGATGCATCAGTTATGGGCAGACACCCTACACTCAGTTGTTCTTTGTGTTTTAACTAATACATTTCTGTAAATTCTCTGCCTTCTGTAAATTCTCTGTTTCTTCAATGAGGGATAACTACACTTATTTTTGAATAAGGATATGAATAGAATGTAGCTGTGGATTAAATTGGTTTAGGAGAATGGCAGATGCAATTTCTCCTCTTTGTCCCCTGATTTTACCAGCCATTAGAGTTGACTTGCTTTATAGTACCTGACATAAATTCCCTTCTATTGACTCTCCTCAAGTCTAATTGTAATGCTGTTGTTTTCCCCAAACATCTAAGTGCCACTATTTTATCCATGGGTTTATCATTCCATACTGACCATTGTTTTGGTTCATAGGCTTACAGATTCAAAGGACTACTGATTCCTTTGATCCTTCAAAATTGACAGCACCCTCAGAGATACTGTAAGATCTATTCCTCAGGGCAGAGGTTTCAGATTAATTTCAGCTCAATTTCTCCCAGTCCTGAGTAAATTTGTGTTATCTTCAGATATAGTCTTTTCCCTTTAAATTATGGAATAAATCAACGACAGTGACAATTGCCTATCTTGGTTCCAATCTTTTTATCTGATGAGCTGCACTAGGGGTTGCAATCATGGGAATGATAATTACTACTGAATTTATCAAACCACCAATTTCTGGAAGCAAGTTATTTACCAATCTATTAGAAGAAAATGTATTGTTTTAAAAGAGGTATTATCTATCAAATATCAGATATGAGTCTAACAAAATTGACTAGCAAGCATAGGTTAGATCACATATGTGATTCATTTTTATTTTGAATTCCTGAGCAAAATAAAATAGTTTTCCTTTTCAGATACTACAAATAAACTATCAATGATTTTCAAGTGCCTTCTAGGAAAAAAATTTGTGAAAAAATTCTAAGTTAAATATAAGGTATTTTTATAGATTTCTATAAATCCCTTTATATGATGCCCTGCTGATATTAACTCAAATACATTTGATATTATACATTTTATAGATCATGCACTTGGTAGTTAATTTGTGTCCCTTTAATTGTGCATTGTATCATAAAATGAAAGAGACCATGAATTGGCTTTCTTGTGATACACTGGGAAACAATTTGCTTTCTTTGTTTCAAATTGTAAAGTAGATTAACTATTTTTTAAATAAATAGAAATATTATTTTATTTAACAAGTGCTTAATAAATGCAAATTCAAGTTGAAAAACTATTGTAATTGTTACTATTAAAGTAATAAAAATAATAAACAAAATCTGCTTATCCACATCTAATTTTCTTTATAATGAGAAAAACAAAATAACATAAGAATGAAAATTCATTTCTGTTCTAGACATAATGACTCAATGGAGAAATAAAACAAAAGAAGCAATTAGAGTTGTACAATTTCACCTCGAATTGTCATTGCCCTTATTTAGAATATAATTGGGGTTCATAGTAAGTATATGGGTTTTTATTTGCTTATTTGGTAACTTTTTTCTTCAGTTGAAAAAATGTATACAATATACTTTGATCAAACCATGCCCTGTCCTATCTTTATTTATCTCTTTCAAAAATAAAGAGGCAAACAAATCAGAAGAGAAGAAGAAAAAAAAAAAAAAAATAAAATAAAAGCACAATAAATGCACACAAACACACAAATACACCAAAAATCATTAAAACACAGAATTAGAAACTATAACACACACAATATACATACAATCAGTAAGACAAAAATGACCAAACAAAACAACATGAGATAAAACGTCTGCAAAAAACACCATTGAGTTTGTTTAGTACTGGCTATCTACTGCTGGGCATGGGAATTGCCATTAAATGGGGTTAATATATTTAGCAAGACTCCATATTTTCTTGGCAAGTAAGTGTAGTTGGAGATATATTATCTGTTTAGGATGGAGTCTTACGTCCATTTGCCTCTTATAGCAATGGAACCTTGTCTGGCTTGAACCTGTGTAGATGCTGTGCACAGTCTGTGAGCTTCTTTGTGCATCAAGACTTTTGTGCTTTCCAATATTTCTGTGTATATGGCAAGTTATCATGACTCTATTTCCTGGGCTACACTGAATTTTATGTATTTATAAAATACACTCATAACTGCATATAACCACAATGCCTTGTACATGTACATATCATATTCATATATATGTATATAATAAACTTTTTAAGAAGCAATATATTATGAAAATTACTCCAGAAAAAAATAACACATCATTCTATCTGTAACTTTAAAGTACTTTCCTTTCTTCCAGTGAGAGTGTTAGTATGTGGATATACTAAAACATGAATATCCCTATGCTTACAATACTGAAAAGTAAAACTTTGTTTTATTGACAAAAAATAGCAGACAAAGACCATTTTTTGGTAAACTAAAAGTATAAAGGGTTATAAAATATATTAAAATATCTATCTGCTTATTTGATATGTATTTGTATAGTGATATATTATTTATTATTCATTGAAGCTTGCCTGAAGATTCAGAAAAGCAGTCAACCTCAGGCTACAGAGATACACAACTTTAATTCCAGCAGCAAGAAGCTAGGAAGTGGTGGTACACACCTTTAATCCTATTACTCAGGATTAAGAGATAGACAGATCTCTCTGAGTTCAAGGCCTCTCAGGGATACACCAAAATGATTAAGTGTAAAAGAGTAAGAGATCACATACCTTTAATCCCAGCAGTAGAGGGGCATAAAAGATAGAAGTAGGGTATTCAGTATTCAGTAGGAAACTTTCATTCTCCAGCCACACTGAGGAGAGTTTATGGTGTGAGACTTGGTGAGAGTTCATGGTAACATAGTCAGTCCATTCACCCTGAAGTAGAGATAAGAAACTAGTGTCTACTCACTTTCCTTTTCTGATATTCAGTTTGAAGTGTGAAACCGAATATCAGTCTTTTGGTCATTTATTAATTTGTGTAATGTATTTGGGTTTGCCTGTATAACTAAGTATATGTTCACTATGTGCATACAAGAGACTGTGGGGTGGGTAGAAGAGGGCAGACGTAATATCCCCTAGAACTGGTGTGACAAGCAAATATGTTTGCTGAGAACTGAACCCAGGCTCTCTGCAAGAACAGCATGTGCTCTTCACTAACCCATCTCTCTGGTCCCAAGAACAAACTATTGAAGTAAATACTTTATATATCTCTCTTAACAATCTAGAAAAAAATGAAAAATGTTCAAATCCATTATCAGACAGAAAATGATATCTTTAAATAACGAAAACTATTGACAGTGTCTTAGTTAAAGTAAATGCCAAAACCAACATGTTTAAAAACTGTCTGAAGGAAATGACTCCACACTACATTAAAATATACTTATGAAAAATAATATAAAGAATATTCACACAGATGTTTCATATTTATCATAAGAAGAGCAATTGAGTGAATTTCAAGATGAACATTCTTGGATAGTGTGTATGGTCAGAGAGGTTTCTATTATATTCCACTCTTGTGGTAATCAGGGAATTGACCAGTAACGTATCCAATCACTAAGGGTGTGCCTCCTTCGGGTGTATAATAAAAAAAGACTGCTAGTGCATTTCTTTAGTTTTTTTTTAATGTCTGTTTCTGAAAAACAGTCTTTAAAGTGTTGATGAGTATTAAAAGCCAGATCTACACAGAGTGAATTACTGATTCAACTACTATGTTTACATTCTATTTGCATCAGAACTAATTATCATGCTTCATAAAAGGTACTAATATATATCTAGCCTTAGCATGTGTAATTGCAAGGGATGGTTTATGTCTATATTCTAAGACAGAATTTATGTGGGAACAGAAGCAAAAGGAGCAGAGACCATGCTCACTATATTCCATTTCAGGAGTTACTGAGATTGGTGTTTATGAAAATTTTGAACTCCACATTCTATGTAGCTTATAATACCTGGAAACCAGAGACTCTGGGACTCAGCATCTAGAAAGCCACATGCTTTTTGATATTTGCCCCCATAAAATAAGGAGGTTTTTGTTATTGGTATAATATATTTCTCCTATTTGTGAGGTGGATATAAGTAATATGATTTTAAAATCCTTGCATCATCAAAAAATATGTCAAGTCTTGTGATTCAGCCCTCTCTGCCATTGTATTTTATCTTTATACTATTGATGATAGCAAAATCTAATACTACAATATTAGCTTTTGAAATTTACCATCATATAAACTTTCATATCAATGAAATGATATTGAACATATATTTTGTGGCTTTCTTTGTAAACTTACTGGTCTATGGAAAGATGATAGAAAAGGTTTATTGTTCTGATCATTCTAACACAAGACACATCATACTGCAAACTTTTTAACTTAATGATTTGATATCCACTCACCAACTTTACTGCTAAGAGCTCTTACATAGGCTGGCTATTACTTGTGATTACTTCATACAAGCCAATTATGTGAGATTTATACATATGTGGGTACCATTTTAATTTGCTTTTCATTATTTTGTTTTCTTTCTTGTATGTATAGTACTATGTATTTACAATTCTTACTAGAAATAATTCAAGCTTGTAAGCATTTCATACATTTTAGTGCACTAATATTTAGTTTTGCTATTATAGATAACAAAAATTTCTTACTAGAATTTTTTTAAAACTATAATTTCCTATCTTAAAAACATTATACAACTAGGAAAAATTAATTAATGACTTAGTTTTTAAATGAAATAACTCATTTCAATATGAAGAATATTAGCAACATATTTGATTCACAACACTTATATTTTGTGCCTTTGCTAAAGATGAATATAAATATTTTATTATTTTTTCACTTGAAATAAAAACTTTTGTGTTGTAAGAATGATTTTCTTAAAAGTAATCTGATATATTAAAATGCATGCATATATGCTATTTGTATATGTACTACCTGAATATATATCAAAATTAGAATACAGGTATTATATTATATATATATATATATATATATATATATATACACACACACACACACACACACAAATGGCCATGATTCTATTTTAACGTGCATGCATGTGCATGCATGCATGTGTGCATGTGTGCGTGAGTGGGTGTGTGTATGTATGCATAGGTATATGCAGGGAGACAGACATAGAAATTTTCTTTAAAGAATCAAATCAAATGTCTTTCCAGCTTTCTAGAAAAATCTAAAATTCCTGTGTGTATTGATAGGGAAAACATTTCAGACATTTTTGCCAATATTGATACTATAAGATGAATTCTTCTTCAGAGAGTATTTATTTCTACACTCACCATAATTCCATAAAATATGTATTGGAAAATATCTATTCTATAAAAGTTTCCAGATCAACTAAGAATATGTATAAGGGTCTAAGACATAAAAGGTCCTTTAATACATAGATGTTGATGATGACACTTTATTTATTATGTTTAATTTAATTTTATTTATGCATTCTCTACTATTACTATACATCCCAACTACAGTCTCTTCTCCCTCCTCTCCTCCCAGTCACCCCAAATTCTCCTCTACTTGAGATCTACTTCTCTACCATTTCCCTTCAGAATATAGGCCTCCCAGTAATATTAATTGGACTCATATCAAGATGCAATAAGTTTAACCATAAGCATTCATATCAAGTTTGGATGAGGTAACCCACTGGGAGGAAAAGGGTCAATTTTAAATGTGTTCAGTGATGGGTTTGAACGTTGTTCATTTTTTTCTAGATTGTTGAGAGAGATATATAAAGTATCTACTTCAATAGTTTGTTCTTGGGACATATACATACACACACACACACGTGCGCACACACACACACACACACACACATAAATTTCTTATTTTAAATAATGATCGCAGTTCCCTATCCCTCCCTCCCTGCCATGCCCCTGACCCCCTCCAATCCCCTACTCTACAGGGAGGGTTGATGCCTTCCATGAGGGGTCATCGAAATCTTTCAAGTCATTTGGAGTAAGGGACTAGGCCCTCCCTCCTGCCTCTAGGCTAAGAGAGTATCCCTCCATGGGGAATGTGCTCCCAAATTCCTCTCGTGCACCAGAGATGCATCCTGGTTCTACTGTCAGAGGTCCCTTAGACTGCCCAAGCCTTCTGAGACCCATGTGCAGGTGGTCTGATAGTTTCCCAGCTATCAGTATGGGGGTATATGAGCTCCCACTTGTTCAGGTCAGCTGTCTCTGTGGGTTTCTGTAGTCTCTTCTTGCCTCGAATTTTTTTTATTAATCCTCCCTCTCTGCATATGGATTCTAGGAGTTCGGCTCAGTGTTTAGCTGTGGATGGCTGCTTAAGCTCTTTTCTTAAGTAGCTATAATCACAGGTGGATTCATCCTGAAGTCAGGTATTTGATTTATTTTGATTGATAGAAGCCATGTTTTCTTGTCCTTGTCAGTACAATGAGATCTTAAACCTGGCTCTTTCAGTTTGGGTGGGAGAATTAAGGACAGAAAAGTATGAGACATTTCCCCAGGGACTCATATAGTAGCAAAATGATATTATCCATTGATACTGAGGTAACTTTGAGCTAGCAGTCAACTACGAATACAGTCTGATAATGAAGACAGTGTGATAGTCATGTGCTGAGATATTAACTAATCATATCTTTCTCCTATTTTCTATGTCCTTTTGGTTCTTGAAACTGAAATGCCTGCTCTGTAGATACTTTATTGTTATGTATTTTTTTCTTGGTGTGTGTGTGTGTGTGTGTGTGTAATAAAAATCCCCCTTCAAAAATGCAAGTTTTTCAGAAAAAAATTATTAATTTTAATGCATATTTTGTTCTCTCAATTAATCATGCCAGAATTAACAATGATTTACTAATGGATGAAAGAAGAGTCTTTTGCATTGGAATACCTAGGAATATTCAAGATCAGGAAATATGGAACAAGTAAGTAGTACCATATTTAACAAATTGAAAGAAAAATTTTAGTCAAAGGATATATAACAGAAACTCTGTCAAAAGGATGACCCAACACAGTCCCATTATCTGCTAAATATGCTTAATATGACACTTATCAACAATATTTTCATCTCAGATAAGTAATTCTGAGTAATAAGCCAGATGCTCCATTTAAGAATACTAGGGATACATCTCTTAGGAATATGGCAGTGATGTAGCATTCTCTCATTGCTTCTATTTTTGGATGCATTTGTGCATTTTTTCTTTTTGTCTTTGTCCCCTTGCCAAATGTGACTCAAGATTTCTAGAGTGTCTTTCTGTCTGAAGATTTTTGGATGTGGATTACATTTCCATCCTGTGCTCATATTAGAAGTGGGTGTTGTGGAGGAGGGAATATTTAAAAGGGAGTCAAGTTCTACATAGTATTTATATGTTGTAAATTATCTTGTACTTAGTATTTGTGTGACATTCTTTTGAGAATGTCACAGACATTATTTCACTTATTGGTGCTCACAGAGTTGTAGTATACAGTAATTTTATCCATATTGGAAAACTGAAAAGCAGAGTTACATCAACCTCTTCTTGGACATGGAGCCATAAAGTGAAAATTCAGTTTGAATCAAAGGGATCTTTCACAGAAACCCTTGGATTAGCTGGCTCTCTAAAATCCTTACATGAGGAAACAAAGGACTGGCTACTGTCACCAGTGAGTGTGGTTGTTGATACTCTCACTGTCATAACTATAAATGAAAATCTTCTGATTTTCTTTCTTTGGTACATTGTTGAGACACAAAGCTGAATGTGTGATGCCTGTTGTTGTGTAAATAAGCACAATAAGCATGACACTTGAGAATGTTGATAGGATGTGGAATGTGCAGTTGCAGCTTATCTTTGCTGACAGGCAGGTGTACTCTCCATGTTCTAACTGCTGGCTTTTTATTGTTAAATGGATAACATTTCATTTTCTAAGACAACTTTAATTCTTCATTTAGTGTTTTGGGATTTGCAGAGAATATTCAGCAGCTTGACAGAAAAGATAATTGAACTGTGTTCAGAAGTCTAACTGTTCAGTATTGGGAAGCATATGACAGAGAAGGCTCTTGTTGGAAATAAAGTGACTAGGTTGGACCACAAGTAATGCCAATGTTCTGTACTAGTTAGGGTCATTGTGAAGAACTGTCAGTGTTGTATAAATTTTGTGAAAGCTCATGACTGTAGTGTTATGAAAAAATAGTGCAAAAATGTGCAGAACAAAGAATGACTGTGGTAGTTTGAATGACATTGACCCATATAGGATCATATATTTGCATGGTTAATCCCAGGTGGTAAGATATCTGGGACTGATTAGGCGGTGACGCCATGTTGGAGAAATGTATCCCTGAAAGTGGGCTTTGATGTTTCAGAAGCTCATACCAGGTCCTGTGTACTGTTTTCCCCTCCCTCTGAGTACCAGGATATAAAGCTCTCAGCTACTTCTCCAGCATCATGCCTACTAGCAAACTAACATGTTCCTCACCATAATAATACTGGATTAAGTGTCTGAAATTTTAAGCAATCCCCCAGTTAATTTTTAAAAGTAATTTATTTTTCTCTATTCACCCAAAAGCTATTTGGCATTTCAAGGCCTTTTGGAGGAAAAATCCTGCTCTCTGGCATTGAGCAGTCAGGCTCCATTATGATGAATTCAGGGTGGTGAAATATGAGAGGCAGAATAATTCATGGGACAGGTAGTGAGATATATCTAAAAAGGCTAGGGCAGTGAGGAGTAGGCTGAGTTGCATGAGCTGCTTGCCCTCTCCCCAACCACATCAAGGGCAATGGTGATGTCTGGGCCTAGCTGCTCTCAAGTGCCATGACTTGGTCCATGGACCTGAGGCATCTGTAGAGGGGGTCTGTGTTGATTTCTATGGTTCCCTTTACTACCAAGGGCCCTATGGACACCCAAAATCTGGGACACCTACCTGTGACCAAGTTGATGTTCAAGGGATGTGCCCCCATGCTGGAGCCATGCTGCTCCAGGATTTCTGAATTGATGCCACCCAGGACCATGGTTTGCTATTGGGGCCATATCTGAGTCTGTGGCTTTGATGCAGCTGGGCTCTGAGTTGACATATGTAGCTCTTGTTGCCACCAAAGGTCTTGCAGATGCCTGCTTTTTGTTCAGACATTTGAGGCCATATTGGTTTTAGCAACCAAGGCCATAACAGTTGGGTGGCCTTTGCTTCCACTCAGGACTATGCTGTTATCTGGTCCAGAACTGCAATTGTGGGCCATGTCTGGCTCTGTGGACTTAACTCCAACCAGGGTCTGTGTCAATGTGTGTGGCTCCTGTTGCCATTAAATATCAAGTGAGTGGACAGCCATGATTTGGGCTGCAATCTGGGGACATGTCTGTGTTTGGGGGCCATACAATCACTGGAGCTATGCTCATCTGGGTGATATGCAATGCTAACTAAGCCTATAATTGATATCTAGGCTGTTACCAAGGACCACTGCAGTCTGAATCTGTGCTGATGTCCATGTTCTGGGTTACCACCAAAGGTCACACTGATTCCTAGGATCTTGGCCTCTACCTGTGACCTCCTTGTGTCCAATGATGCCCTGGTAGGCCATACAGACATGAGTGAGATGCACTTCATGACCCCTATTACAACCAAAAGCCATGAAGGTGGGATGGCTATACAGAGATACCCTTACGAGTCACTGACAACAGCACTAGGCAGAACCACTCCCACCCCTCACCAACTGTAGCCAGCTGGGAGAAAAAACCCTGCACTTCCTCAGGGCAGCACAGTAGAGCTGTTCCTGCTGACATGGGTGAAATTAGCTGCCTCTGAAAATATGACAATGGGAGAGCTAGTCTGCTATATGATAGCATGGGCAAGAGAGACACAAGCCCATTTGTCTCTTGCCCCTTGCTCCTTGCCCCTTGCCACCTATAGCAGGAAGGAAAAGCTGCTCCTAGTGTCAGAAGAGTGGGAACATGTGTGGGAGATCTGGCTCTACACTTCATCTGCCATATGATGGGGTGGGATAAGGAGAAACGATCTCACCCCTTGCCAGCTGTGTTGGTGGGAGAACTTGTCTTGAGGTCATGTGACTTGGAGAACTGGTACTGTCCCCACAGGCAGCAGCCTTAGGGAGAGCAGGCATAGCAGCTAGCCCAGTCAGGGCATAAATCTGATCCTGCTGGTGGGAGGCAGCAGTAAACCTGGCCTGTTGGCCTGAGAGCAGGAGACTTGCTCCACTCTTTGCCACCTGCAACAGGTGGTAGGTGTGTTGAGAGCTATCCCCAGGGCATAAGAACTGAAGAGCTGGCTCTATGCCTCACCAAGTATAGCACTGAGGAGAGCAGACCCTGACCTTAGCCTGGACAAAGAGTAGGCTGGCCTTGCTTAATTAATTTTGTGGGTCATGTTCTCCTGGTGTCCTCAAACCCCTTTGGCTCTGACAACTCTTCTTTCCCCCTCATCTGCAGAGTTCCAGTAAAGAGTTTGCTTGGTTGTGGCTTCTTCACACCAGGAGAACACCAGTGCTGACGAATTAAAGGTCCCATGCAATCTGCCATGACCTCACAGCTTAACTCAATAGCTGAGGAACATGGAGTGCCCTTCCTCCCTCAGAAAAAGCTTCCTGCTCTCTACCTGCCCTTATCTGGAGAATGTCCCTGGTCCTGGAGGACTGACCTCATCTAAAAGATGTCTTTAAAGCAGATGCCTGATTCAACTTTAGCTTGACCTCTGGCCACAGCTCCCCACTAAGAAGACTTGTGCTAGGACCTCTGCTATAAGTACCCAGTGCCACATATTAAGCCTTGTGATAGGAGCAAGCCACATAATGCAAATTAGTGTTTGTCCCCAGGCTTCCAAATCCTATATATTCTTTATGCTCGGAAATTAAGTTGAGCTGATTCACTGAGTTCTGTCTCCTGGAGTCCTCCCTCTGTCTATGCTCATGTACCATGTACAAAGATTTCTGTCATCCCTTCAGCCTCTTTCTTCTCTTAACCTGATGGCTAACAGGTTGAAAGAGGACACCCACACGCTAAGATTGAATTGTCTACCAATAAAAAAATACAAATTATTTTAAATCACAAGTAAAATATCTAGCAACTGTCTATAAGTGACTGGAATCTGTCATACCAAACACTATTCCACTATTCATAGATACATTAACCTAATGTTTATTTTCCAATTATATTTATTTTCAAGTAGTTACTGTTCCATGGTAGGAAATCAATATACTAGAATTTTTCTTTTTTTTCTATCTAGTTTCTTGTTACCCTGCATGATATCCAGTTTCAGAGCCTTCATGATTCCTGTTTTTCATATCGTCAGTCTTATGTCATTTGTCTTTCTGTCTATCATCTTAAGTCAAATTCAACATTTTGTTATTGTAGTTTCTCTTTCATACCATAAAAATTGCTATTTATGGCAATTTCCCTGTGGGACTAACCACTTTAACCACTGATAGATATAGATAAGATGCATTTTTTTTTTTTTTTTTTTTTTTTTTTTTTGCTTTAGGGAGCCTGTTCATTTTATTCATTGGTAAGTGGCTTCCCCCTCTGACCCTATTTGGACAGTACATAGCTTTTATTTCGGGCTGCCTATTTTGGTATTCATTTACTTTGGGTCACTCCCAAGTGTCTATTAAAACTAATGATTTGTGAAACCTTTTTTATATTAACTTAGCTATTACAGGCTATTTCTTATATCATCTATAAAACCCAGTGGTTTAGAGACAAAGTCATGCCCTGCAGGGTGTTTCATGGATGACACTTTTTCTGTTATCTCTAGCAGCATCACAATTATGGTGTCTTAGGGCTTCTTTTTTTATGCATATAGAGTATTTTTTATTTAATTTTATATAACAAAGTCCAATTAAATGAAAACAAACATTTATACACAATATTTGGGTAGTCTGTAGGGCTGTTTGTCCAGCTGTTTGGAATGTAGGATCAGCTTGTACTCTGTTTCAGGCGGTCTGGTGTGATCAAACCACATTAGTCTGGAAGGAATCCACATCTTTTCATTTTCTGTGGAAACAAAAATAGAAATACTTTTCCCCAGTAACTTGTTCTTCAACTTAAATTTTGGAGTCAAAGCGTTTTTTTTTTTTTTTTTTTTTTTTTTTATTATTATTTTACATGTCGATCCCAGTTCCCTCTCCCTCCCTCCCTCCCTCCCCCCAAGCCCTCCCTCCCTCCTTCCCTCCCTTTTGCCCTCTCTACCCTCTCCCATGCACTCTAAACACCCTCCCCTCCCAACCCCCACCACAATACAATATGTAGGGGAATGCCATCCAGTTGGGGTCATGTAGATCTGACAGGTCCTGTGAAGTAGGGACTAGGGCTTCTCTCCTATCTCTAGAATAAGGCAGTTATCCCTCCATGGGGGATATGTTTGCAAAGTCCTTTTGTGCACCAGGGATACATCCTGGCTCCACTGTCTGAGGTCTCTTAGACTGCTCAGACCTTCTGGCTGAGACCCATATTCAGGGGGTCCGAGTCAGACCCCTGTTGGCTTCCCAGCTATCAGTCTAGTGGCCCTTAGCTCCTCCTTGTTCAGGTAAGCTGTCTCTATGTACTTCTACCGCATGGTCTTGTCCTCTCCATCTGCTTCTGGGTTCTAGTTTGACTCAGTGTTTATGTATGGGTGTTTGCTCCTGTTTTCAACAGGCATTAGTTGAGACTCCATGGAGAAGTTAGTTGTTGATCTCACTCTCCGGGAAGGGCATTTATGATAGCCTTTCCACGGGAGCTGAGATTGTTAGTTGGGAGCAGTCTTGTAGTTCCTCGACCTTTCTTTGTGTTCAACTTTATCTTCAAACCAATATTGGCTCCCTCTTTTATGTTCTCTCTCTCTGTCTCTGTCTCTCTCTCTCTTTCCTATTTTCCATTCCTAACCAGGCTCAATCCTCCTGGTCGCACATGCCTTCCTCTCCTCCTCTCATTTTCTCTGCTGCTATGAACATAGTTGAACAGATGTCTTTGTTGCATTGATGTGAATCCTTTGGGTATATGCCTAAGAGGGGGATTGCGGGTCCTGTGGTAAACTAATTCCCATTTTCCTGAGGAACCGCCATACTGATCTCCAAAGTGGCTGTATGAGTTTGCACTCCCACCAGCAGTGGAGGAGTGTTCCACTTTCTCCACATCCTCTCCAACATAAGTCATCACTGGTGTTTCTAATTTTAGCCATTCTGGCAGGAGTAAGATGGTATCTCAAAGTTGTTTTGATTTGCATTTCCCTGATAGCTAAGGATGTGGAGCATTTTCTTAAGTATCTTTCAGCCTTTTGATTTCCTCCATTGAGAATTCTTTCTTCAGTTCTGTACCCACATTTTTTAATAGGGTTATTTGGTGTTTGTTGACTAGTTTCTTGAGTTCTTTGTTTCTTTTGGAGATCAGCCCTTTGTCGGATATAGGATTGGTGAAAATCTTTTCCCAGTCAGTGGGCTGCCGTTTTGGTCTTGTCAACTGTGTCCTTTGCCTTACAGAAGCTTCTAAGTTTGAGGGTCCCATTTATTAATTGTTTCTTTCAGTGTCTGTGCCCCTGGAGTTATGTTCAGAAGCGGTCTCCTCCAATTTGTTCAAGGGTACCTCCTACTTTCCTTCTAAGAGGTTCAATGTGGCTGGATTGATGTTGGTCCCTGGTCCATTTGGGCTTGAGTTTTGTGCATGGCGACAGACATGGGTCTATCTACAGTCTTCTACACCCTCATCCAATTGTGCCAGCACCATTTGTTGAAGATGCTGTCTTTGCCCCCATTGTATAATTTTAGCTGTTTTGTCGAAAATCAGGTGTTCATAGGTGCGTGGATTAATATCAGGATTTTCAATTCGATTCCATTGGTCTACCTGTCTATTTTTATGCCGCTACCAGGCTGTTTTTCAGAACTATGGCTCTGTAGTAGAGCTTAAAGTCAGAATGGTGATGCCTCCTGATGTTTTCTTTTATTGTTAGAGGTTGTTTTGGCTATCCTGGGTCTTTTGTTTTTCCACTAGGATAGTTATTATCCTTTCCAAGGTGGTGAAGAATTGTGGTGGATTTTAATAGGGATTGTATTGAATCTGTAGATTGCTTTTGGTAAAGTTCTGTTTACTATGTTTATCCTACCTATCCAAGAGCATGGGAGGTCTTTCCATTTTCTGGTATCTTCTTTAATTTCTTTCTTTAGAGTCACAAAGTTCTTATTATATAGATCTTTTACTTGTTTAGTAGCGTTACACCAAGATACTTTATGTTGCATGTGGCTATTGTAAGGGGTGATGTTTCTCTGATTTCTTTCTCTGCCTCTTTGTCGTCTGAAAAAAATGGGCTACAACATTTTTTTGATTTATCTTGTATCCTGCTGGTTGCTGAAGGTATTTATCAGCTATAGGAATTCCTAGTAGAGTTTATTGGGTCACTTATGTAAACTATCATATCATCTGCAAATAGAGACAGTTTGATTCTTCCTTTCCAATTTGGATCCCCTTGATCTCCTTTTGTTGTCTTATAGCATTAGCTAGAACTTCTAGTCGATATTGAAGAGATATGGAGAAAGAGGACGCCTTGTCTTGTTCCTGATTTTAGAGGATTGGCTTAAGTTTCTCTCCATTCAGTTTGATGTTGGCAGTTGGTTTGCTGTATATTGCTCTTATTATGTTTAGGTATGTTCCTGTTATCCCTGACCTCTCTAATACCTTTATCATGAAAGGGTGTTGAATTTTATCGAAGGCTTTTTCTGCATCTAGGGAGATAATCATATGGTTTTCTTTTTCAGTTTGTTTATATGGTGGATCACGTTGATAGATTTTCGTATGTTAAACCATCCCTGCAATCCAGGTATGAAGCCTACTTGATCATGGTGGATGATTTCTCTGATGTATTTTTGAATTCGGTTTGCCATTATTTTATTGAGTATTTTTGCATCGATGTTCATCAGGGATATTGGTCTGTAGTTTTCTTTCTTAGTTGTGTCTTTGTGAGGTTTGGGTACCAAAGTTATTGTGGCCTCATAAAAGAGATTGGCAATAAACCTTCTGTTTCTATCTTGTGGAACAGTTTGAGGAGTAGTGGTATTAGTTCTTCCTTGAATGTCTGGTAGAATTCTGCACTGAATCCATCTGGCCCTGGATTTTTTTTTCGTTGGAAGGCTTTCGATGACTGCTTCTATTTCATTTCGGGTTATAGGTCTATTTAAGTTGTTTGTCTGTTCTTGATTTAATTTTGGTAAGTGATAGTTATCCAGAAACTTGTCCATTTCCTTTGAATTTTCAATTTTTGTGGAATACAGATTTCCAAGTATGACCTGAAAATTGTCTGGATTTCCTCTGTGTCTGTTGTTATGTTCCCCATTTCGTTTCTGATTTTGTTAATTTGCATGTTCTGTCTCTGCTTTTTCGTTAATTTGGATAAAGGTTTATCAATCTTGTTGATTTTCTCAAAAAACCAACTCTTTGTTGCATTGATTTTTTTGTATTGTTTTTCCTGTTTTTTATTTTGTTGATTTCAGCCCTCAAGTTGATTATTTCCTGGCGTCTGCTCCTGCGCGGGTCGCTTCTCTCTGTTCTATGGTTTTCAGTTGCGCTGTTAATTCATTTATGTGACTATCCTCTGTTTTCTTCATATGGGCACTTAGTGCAATGAACTTCCCTAGTTGCTTTTCTTTCAAGTTTCCCATAAGTTGGGTATGTTGTATCCTCATTCTCGTTGAATATTAGAAAGTCTTTAATTTCTTTCTTTATTTCTTCTTTGACCAAGAATTGGTCAACTGTACATTTTAAGTTTCCTTGAGTTTGCGGGTTTCTGCTATTTTATTGTTGTTGAATTCCAATTTTAAAGCATGGTGGTCCGATAAGATACAGGGGACTATTTCTCTTCTCTTGTATCTGTTGAGGTTTGTTATGCTCTCCTAGTATGTGGTATTTTAGGAGGTTCCATGTGGAGCAGAAGAAGGTATGTTCTTTTGTCTTTGGATGGAATGTTCTATAGATGTCTGTTAGCCCAGTTGAGACATAACCTGTTAATTCTTTTGTTTCTTTGTTGAGTTTCTGATTTGTGGTCCTGTCTAGTGTTGAGAGTGGTGTTAAGTCTCCCACTATAAGTGTGTGAGATTTTATATGAGCTTTGATTTTAGTAGTGTTTCTTTTACGAATGTGGGTGGCTTTGTATTAGGGGCATAGATGTTCAGAATTGAGACTTTGTGTTGATGGATTTCTCCTGAGATAATATAAATGACCGTCTTCATCTCTTTTGACTAGTTTTGGTTTAGTCTAGCTTGTTAGATATTAGGATAGCTACGCCTGCTTGCTTCTTATTTCCATTTGATTGGAAAATCTTTTTCCCAACCCTGTACCCTGAGGTAATGTCTATCTTTGGAGCTAAGATGTGTTTCTGTATGCAGCAGAAGGATGGATTCTGTCTTAGTATCCATTCGTTAATCTGTATCTTTTTATAGGTGAGTTAAGACCATTAATGTTGAGGGTGAGTAAGGACCATTGATTGTTGATGGTTGTTTGATTTAGGTTTGTTGTTGGCAGTGGTATTGTGAATATATTTGTTCTGCTTCACCCTAGGTTTCTGGTGTAGTTGGATTATCTGTTGCCTACATTTTTGTGGGCGTAGTTACCTTCCTTGGGTTGGAATTTTCCTTCCAATACTTTCTGTAGGGCTGGATTTGTAGATACATATTGGGAAAATCTGGTTTTGTCATTGAATATCTTGTTCTCTCCATCTATATTGACTGAGAGTTTTGCTGGATATAGTAGCCTAGGCTGGCATCCGTGTTCTCTTAATACTTTTAGAACATCTATCCAGGACCTTCTGGCCTTGAGGGTTTCCATGGAGAAGTCAGGTGTAATTTTGATAGGTCTGCCTTTATATGTTACCTGTCCTTTTTCCTTCGCTGCTCTTAATATTTTTCTTTATTCTGTATGCTAGGTGTTTTGATTATTATATGTCGAGGGTCTTTTTTCTTTGGTCCAGCCTATTTGGGGTCCGGTATGCTTCTTGTACTTTCATGGGCATGTCCTTCTTCAGATTTGGAAAGTTTTCCTCGATGATTTTGTTGAATATGTTTTCAGCACCTTTGGGCTGGGCTTCCTCACCTTCCTCTATGCCTATTATTCTTAGGTTTGGCCTTTTCATGGTGTCCCACATTTCCTGGATATTGTGTGTTAAGGATTTGTTGGATTTATGGTTTTCTTTGGTCGATGAATCTATTTCTTCCTAGTTTACTCTTCTGCGCCTGAGATTCTCTCTTCCCATCTCTTGAATTCTATTGGTTATGCTTGTGTCCGTGGTTTCCGATTTTTTGCCCAGCTTTTCAATTTCCAGCTTTCCTTCCATTTGTGTTGCCTTTATTTTCTCAATTTCGGTTTTCAAATCTTGGACCGTTTCCTTCACCTGGTTAATTGTTTTTTCTTGGCTTTCTGTACTTTCCTTAAGGAATTGTTCATTTCTTCCACTTTTTTGTTTTTTTTTTCCTCTATTTCTTTAAGGGATTTTCTCATATCTTCTTTGAGGGCCTCTATCATTTTTATGATGGTGATTTTTTAAGTCGTACCCTTCTGCTTCCTCTGCTTTGTTGTTGTGTTCCATTCTAGTTGGGGTAGATTCCCTAGATTCTGGTGGTGTCATGTTTGTCTTTCTGTTGTTAGGTGTTCTCTTGTTTGCCTTCTTCCCATAGTTTCTTCCTGTAGGTGTTGGTGGTGTCTCTTCCCTCTCTCTATGGTCCTTCCCAGTGGGCTTATGTGGATCAAAGATTCAATGTCTGTATCTCTGTGGTCCAAGCTCTCTGGGAGGCTTCTCTCTGGCCAATAGCCGGCAGGAGGACGAGGGCTGGACTGGAGCTTGAGAAGGTTTTGCAGGGTAGTGGGATCTCACTGGAAACTGGCGCTCTCCAGCTGAGACCTCGTTCTTGGCAGGGCCCGGTTTGTGGGTCAAGGATCTTGCCTGCAGGAACTCCAGTGGACCCGCAGAGATAGGCGGATCTCTAGGAGGGTCTGGGACTCAGCAGAGGGACTGGAGGCGGGGTCGAGGACCAAGCTGGTGGAAAATACAGGTGGTCCCGGCCAGGATAGATCAGGTCTCCTTTGTTCGGGTTGGCTCCGGGGTCTCGAAATGAGGTGGACTGTTGGCTCCGATAGTCCATTTTATGTGAATCTTCTTGGCATGTGCAATGTAATAATAATTAGTTTCCTTTAAATGATTGTTATCATAAGAGTTTTCAAGAAATCAATCTCTTTAATTATATTTATATTTGAAGTAATAAATATAGAAAACTGAAACCACAGGAATAAAAGTTAAAAATTTAAAGATGTATAAAATCACAAATGTGAAGTTATGAATGGACTTTAGGAGTCCATTCTACATGAAAGGGACTCTCTGAGCCTAGACACATGGGGAAGGTGCTCTGCCTGCTCAAATGATATGACAAACATTGAGAGTACCCTTGGAAGGCCTTGCCCTCGCTGAGGGAGCAGGAAAGGATGGGACCCAGGTTGGTGGGAAAGGGAGGACTGAAGAGGTGTAGGAATTGGACTGATATGTAAAACAAGCTTCATTCAAATTTAAATTTGAAGAAGGGAAGGAGAGGAAAGCACATGGGACTAGGAATGAGTGAGTCAGGTAGAGGAATAGACCAGAGAAAAGAGAGGGAGAAAGAGAGAGAGATAGAGAAAGAGAGAGAAAGAAAGAGAGAGAGAGACCATAAAAGAGGGAGCCATTATAGGTGTGAAGAAAACTGAACCCTAAAAAGTGTCCAGAGACTGACAAGACTAACAATTTGAGCAACTGTGGAAAGGCTAACATATTGCCCTTCCCTGATAGTATTAGAATTGATGACTAACTTATCCACCACCACAGGTCCTCATCTAGTAGCCCCAGTGGAAACAGAAGCAGACACCCACAACCAAGCCTCAAAAATATTAGAATCCAGATGCAGAGAAGGCAGACAAGACCAGGCTTCGAAACCCACAGAGACAGCTTATGCTGCTTGCCTCTGTAATTAGTGATCAGTTTGCCCAGAAGTATTCCTTCAGTTTGTGTTGTCTTTATTTTCTCTATTCCAGTTTTCAAGTCTTGAACCATTTCCTTCACCTGCTTAATTGTTTTTTCTTGGCTTTCTGTACTTTCTTTACTTTACTTAAGAAATTTTCATTTATTCCAATTTTTTTCATTTGTTTTTTCTTGCATTTCTTTTGAGAGTTTTCTCTCAATGTCTTTGGGGCCCCTATCCATTTTCATCTTCTTTGTTGTCTTCAGTTCTGGATTGTGTATATTCCCTAGAATCTGGTGGTGTCATGCTTGTCTTTCTGTTGCTAGAGTATTTTCTTGTATTACACTCTTCCGCAGCTTCTTACAGTAGGTGTTAGAGGGGTCTCTCCCTCTCTGCTTCCCGGTGGGCTTAGGTGGGTTAGAGGTTCAATGTTGTAGCTGTGGGTGGTCCAAGCTCTCTAAGAGGTCTCTCCACAAGCAGGGGGGCCTGGCGATGTGGGTCAGAGGGATCATGCTCTAGCAGAAGACTGGCTATGGGGATCAAAGATGCAGAAGGCTGGGACCTAGGATGTTCCCTAGTATCCATGAGCAGATCTAGCCTGGGCCTGCCACTCTCTAGCTAAGGCCTCTTCAGCCAGGCCCTGTGATGGGGGTCCAAGGATCCCTGCTGGAACTCCCAGTGGTCCTGCAGAGATAGGAGGTTCTCTGGGAGGGCCCAAAACTCAGTAGAGAACAGAGAGTCGGGAGTCCCAGAAACCAGGTAGGTGGAAATTATGGGTGGTCCTGAGTGGACAGGCCAGGTCTGGAGTGTTTACAGCTGCTCCATGATGTTCCTTGAAGGTGTCTGGAGTTTTGGCTCCACCCTCCCAGTTCCAGTGCTCAACCAGAGCTGTGCAACAGTGGGCAGGGGTAGGGCACAGGTAGGGGAGAGGGCAGGCTTTTGAGTAGGGGGTGGGTGGGTGTGTATCAAAGCCCAGGCACTCTCCAATGGGGACAGGACACAGAGGCAGGGCCATCACACCCAGGAATTCTAGGGAAGGGTGTGGGGAGAGTTCACCCTAATTTGTTCCCAGACTCCCCTCTAGCCAAGGACTGGCAATGAGGGACAAAGCCTGGGCTGATACTCAGGATGTTTCTGCATGGATAGGTGGATCTAGCTGGGACCTGGCACTCTCCAGCTGAGACCTCTTTAGCAGAGCCCTGGGATGGGAGTCAAAGGATCCTGCTGGCAGGAACTCAGAGTGGTCCTGCAGAGATAGTGAAAATACTGAGTCATGGGAAGATGTTCAGGGTTTCTCAGACTAGTGGAGTAGAAAACAGAGGGGTGAAAGTGATAGATTTATTTAAAATGTAATATTTTGAAATAGAATTGCTTTTCTTTGACTATAAGATGTAGGAAGTTATCAGGCTCAAGAGAGTGGGAACAAAAAATTAAACTTTGAAGAATAAATGGGGATATTCTCAAAATTAATTTGTAATGAGTATCTAAGGGACAAGTTCTATCTTCATGTTTTAAGCAATTAATCTTGGAGGCCTCATTGCCACTTTGTGTGTGTTATTTACTATGTTTCATTAGATATTTTCCACTATATTATTTTTTTCATATTTTTTTGGATGAGAAAGAAAAAATAATGAATCATTAAATAGATACTTTATAACCTACATCTCAAGGATCAGACTCTTCTCTACAGCCTCATGAAGTGACATGGTTTGGATGTTTACACTCTAAATATTAAGACAATAAACCAGAATATTTTCCCCTTTAAAGAGCAAAAGCACTTATCTGAATGTGAATCCTTTCTTCTTTCCTTAGAATATTGAAAAAGTCATGTGAAAATTATTTTGACTATTCTGAAAAGGTTCAGTACATTTATTTAAATACAGATTTTATCTGTAATGTGCTTTGTGAATTTGAAAAGAGTACCTCATCTTACATCACTTATATTATTAAAAGGAAAACTGAAATCACTCTTAAATCAATTATCTCTATTAGATAAGCTAATTTTTACAGGGTTTATAAAACAATATTTGTTTTGTATGTAAACAAGAGGTCTCATTTATAAAGAATACATAAGAGAGATAGAAGAAATAGATTCAGATCACAACAGGCCTCAGAAGAGCCAGAGATAAAAACATTCCCTTAACACCCAGATTCACTTGTTTCCTTATATGGGTCTTTTCCTGCTCTGACCACAGAGATTCCTAGTTAGTATTCTAGCTGTTTTACAGAGTTATCTTCATTTGAAATTCTTTAGAAGTTTAAAAGAAACAAAATACAGCATGATGATCATGTCTTATCTCAAATCAATGGTGCCAGAAAATAGAAGGTGGGAATTAAGCAGCTCATATTTCAAAACTCCAAAAGTGATTAAGAGTAGAGTCAACATGGCAAGTAACTCTTTATTCAGCAAACCTATTCACTGTCCCATTGTTTCTGGTGACTAATATAGGTTTATATCTGGTTTTCTGGAATTATTTTGATTTGTTTTTATCATTAATAATATTCCATGATTTTACCTAAAATTTTCTAATTAAAATTAATGAGTATTAAATTGATTGAAAAGGTTTATACGTGTTGAAAAATACGTTTCTCCAATTATCAGCCATGGTAATACCAGAGTATGACATGGTTGTGCATATGTAATGCACAACATGGTTGTGCATAGTCATGAGACTATGATTCCTTTTTGCTTGTAGCCAAAAAGATGGCTGTATTTCTTAAGAGTTACATTCTGGGATGAAATTACAGACTTGAGAATTATTTTTTATTGAAAGGAAAATGTTTAATTCATTTTCTTTCATTCTGGGTTGTTTAATTTCTTCTTTGATTTCCTGTTAGCTTATTTTCTGAAGAAAGGGGGGGGAGGATGGAGCTTGGTAGGTGGAGATATGAGGAAGCTTTGGGAAAAAGTTGGAGGAAGGAATCCTTGATCAGAATAAGATATATGAAAAAAGTTCATTTTGTCAAAAATGCAAGGATGCATCTCATATTTTTATTTTATTTACCTTTTATTGGAACTATATTATTTTTTAACTTCTTGCCATTTTATATAACCAAGTCCATTTAAATGAAAGCAAACATTTATAGACAATATTTGGGAATTTGGGTGACGTTCTTTCCAAACTACTTCCTTCTGGTAAGTACCACTGTAATGGGGGATTCTAAGAAGATGCAGAAATCCTGGCTGTAGTCTGTAAGGCTGCTTTGTCCAGCTGTTTTGAATGTAGGATCACCTGGTACTCTGTTTCAGGTGGTCTGGCTTGATCAAACCACATTAGTCTGGAAGGGATCCACATCTTTTCATTTTCTGTGGAAACAAAAATAGAAATCCTTTTCCCCAGTAACTTGTCCTTGAACTTAAAAATTGGAGTCAAAGCATTTTTTTAATTTAATTTATTATTTTACATGTCGATCCCAGTTCCCTCTCCTCCCTCTCTCCTTCCCTCTCTCCCTCCCTCCATCCCTCCCTCCATCCCTTCCTCCTTCCCTCCTTTTTACCCTCTCTGCCCTCTCTCATGCACCCTCCCATCCCCCCATCCCAATTCCATATGTAATGGAATGCCATCCAGTTGGGGTCATGTAGGTCTGACAGGTCATGTGAAGTAGGGACTAGGGCTTCTCTCCTGTCTCTAGATTCTAAGAGATTCATATAAAGTCCCTCACAGAACTGGTAAGGGACAAGTCCCCCAGAACTCAGGGGAAGTGTGGGGGGAGCTGCGAATGGAGAGAAAAGTAGGAGAAAACGAGGGAGGAAAGGAAAACCTGTGCGACCAGGGAAGATTGAGCCTGGTTAGGAATAGAAGACAGAAAAGAGAGAGAAAGATAGAGACAGAGACAGACAGACAGAGAGAGAGAGAGAGAGAGAGAGAGAGAGAGAGAGAGAGAGAACATAAAAGAGGGAGCCAATATTGGTTTGAAGATAAAATTGAACAGAAAGAAAGGCCTAGAGAACTACAAGACTGCTGCCAAATAACAATATGGAACTATATTCTTGTATCATACAATACATCCCAATCACAGTTTCCTCCTCCTGCAGTCCTTCCAGATATCATTTACCTCCCATCTCTTCCTGATCTACTCCCCCCTTTTTTCTTCAGAAAAAAAAATTGTCTCCAAGAGATGACAGATGAGTAGGACTAAACCAGATAAAATCAAAAATTTCTATTTTTGTATGTTTTCTCAGTTTGCTATTAATATTTTAGGGATACAAAGTTTGGCATTACTACTTTAAATAAACTTTGATAAAAAAAAAATGGCCACACTAAAATGCTGATTTATCATTACATAATGTCTCTCTTTGTGGCACATATAGGCTGAGATGCTATTCTTCTCTCTTCCTCTTTCTAAGTTATAGTCTTCTTGTCTTTCTATTTATAAAGAAGGCTCTTTGCTTACACAATTTCAAACATCTTGCTTTAGCAGTCATTGAATCCTCTCTGAAGTCAGCTAAGCTAAAGTTAGATTGTTTGTGCTAGAGTAGTTAATATCAAATGTAATGAGTAAATTGATGCCAGGAAGTATATGAAATTACTAATGTTTTCAATGATAGGTTTGTTTAGCTGAAAATAAATTGTCAGCTATGAACTGGATTAATTCTCCTTCCACATCTTCAAGATTCTTCCTTCATTTGGTACTTGAATGAAAAAAAACATCTGAGTATGCAAATATTTGAAAATGTACATTTTAAAAACTGTTCGGTAAACCTTCCCTTTTCTCCATAGGCTCTTCATTCTAGCCTAAATTTCATGAGTGCAATCTTTTTTTTTTTTTTTTTTTTTTTTTTTTTTTTTTTTTTTTTTTTTGACTTCCTGGTTGACACTATCATTTTCAGAACCAATATAACCCACTGTGATTTACTAAACAGCATGTCTAGCTTTGATGAAGGATCCTTGATTCCTTAAAAAAATCATTCTATGAAAGAATTTTATAATACCACATGATCAGGTTGTTACATCAACACTTTATTATGTTGAATTTTCTGAATGTTTAGGAAAATCGTCGAGGGAAATCAGCTTATGAAGAAATTATACTCATATATTAGAGGTATCAGCACATCATGTCAGTAGAGCAGCATAGCTCACATAACTCTAGCTAAGAAGTACAGAAAGGGAAAAGTCTATAATACTTTGTTTCTCCTTCCTTTTATTTCTTAAGATTAAGCTAAGGCACTGACTGTAACTGGTACATTTTCAGATTAGTGAAACTTCTGCAAATCCCCTGACATACATTCTCGGAGGTTATTTTATTAATATCACTGGCTCTTTGAATCCAATTGAACTAACCCAAAAACCATTCTTAGCATCAGAAGAAATTCCAGTATCAAAATAGGGTAAACCAAATTATTTCTTTCTATATTCATTTTTTACTATGTTTATATTTCCGTTTATACTCAGCAGTTAAAATATTTCCCTAACAATACTTATGCAATTAGGCAACAATGCCTTATTTACCAATGATCCCAAACAACCTAATTTTGCATTAGTAAATATTCTTATTTTCAATATCATACTGAAACATTCCTTTGACTTCTGTGATGACAATGAAAATTTTATAGTATGCTCTCAATCCAAGTTTGTAACTTTGTCTCATAACAACAATAAGCATAAAACAAATAGTAAATAGTATTATGTTTTCTATATTTGGAGCTTTATTCTAACAATGCTATTATGAACAAATATGGAAAAATTAAAGTTTGGGGACAATAGATGATGCTAAATTTTATCACTGAACTTTTGTAAAACCATTAAGTCATAGCACTGGATACCTGCTTTCCTCATGTGTTGCAGGTTTTCAATTTTCATTTTTCTAGCGATATTAGAGTTTATTTTCTAGCATTTTCTATGTTAATAAATTGTATCCAAGGCTCTAATTGGCAACAGTACTCTTCTATTAAATGTAAGTAATAGCATCTGTGAAATACACACAATAAACAATGTGGCATAAGGTAACTGAGCAGAGAACCAATGTAAGGAAGCCAAGATAAATGTGCTAGATACACCACATTGTTGCAGAAATCTGTTCCATCTATTTTCCATACTTGGTGATATCTAAAACAGGCTCTATTAATTCAAGTTCAATAGTTATTTTCTTCTTACAATTATTCAAACTAATTATCAACACTTAGAAATGTACTAAAATGTGGCACACTGACTATTTAGGTCTTGGCAGTTTGCCCAGTAAAAATACAAGGTTTTGGGCTTTTTCAGTCTTCAGAAAGGATGCCTTACAAAGATAGTGAGGTGTCAGTTATCCTAATATGCTGTCAGTTTGACAATGATTTTAAGCATATTTTATTTTTGACACATTTTTGTTTCTGACTTTATTGCACTATACAGCTTGTGCATAATTTTTCTTCACATTTATTGATAAGTAATTATATATGAACCAACTTTTGCTAACATTAACGATGGTCTTTTTGCGTGTGAACTCTGAGACACTTTCCTTTTGTTCTCTAAACCCAATACTATTTCATTTTGATTATTTTTGATTTCAGTTTGTAGTTTTGCTTTCTTTTTCTTAGGTTTTGAAACAGAGTCATACTCTTCAGCAACTGGCTTGCACCGGCTCATACTTCCCCAGTCCCAGAGGTGCTAAGACTAGAAGTATGTGCTACCATGTAGGCATTCTAAATAATAATAATAAAAAACTATTTGTTAAAAGTAATAAAAGATTTTCAGAAATCCAATTAGTACAGGGGACCAAAATATTCAAAAACTAAAACTTTGACAATGGTGTGCCTGGGACAATGTATGAGGCCACTGGCAGTGGTCCAAAAGCTAACACTAATGCGCAAAGTGACTTAATAGAGCCTATTCTATATGGAGAGATACTTTTGCCCCACCAAGGCAGATCACAAAGGTGCTGATCTGAGCAAATGGGAGCTCATGGATCCAAACTGACAACTAGGGAACAAGCACAGGAATGTGGGGGTAAAGATGTGCCTTGTTCCTGTCTCAATGATATGATGGGACAGACTTAGCAGACTTCCTAGGAGACCTTACCCACTCTGAGGAGATGATGGGAAAGAGGGAGTGGGAGGAGCAGGAGGAGAAGAGGAAGGGAACTGGGATTGGAATATAAAAAATAAATTAATAAGAAGAGAAAATAAAAAGACAAAGATTAGAGCTTTAACCCACTGTGTATATGCATACATATATACGATCAATTAAAATATATAAGTTTACACACCAGCAACTGACCCCTTAATGAAATTGACTGTATCCTCCAGCACTATGACTTGTCAATTGCTCCCCAGATAAGTGTTAGAACTCATGATCCTCCTTTCCCCATCAGGTTGGAAGGATGACAGGCTTGATCAAGTGTAGATGTTGTGGTGTCAAACACAATGGCTATTCCTGGATGAGTGCAGTGCCCATGTCATGACCAAAAGATAAAATTTATCCATGGTCTTCCCTATACTGCCTTTTACAATATTCCAACTCTTTCTTCCAGGATGAGCCCTGAGGTTTCAGGCAAGGGTATATAGATGCCCCATTTGTAGCTTGGTTCTCCACAGACACTTAATATCTGTCTCCTTGATAGTTGCAAGTACCCACGTTTATTACTGTCAGCTATACTAAGAAATATATGAAGCTTAGTGTAAAATTTTAATTTAATAATGGAAGAAAGTGTCTGTTAAGAGCACATTCATTCCACAAACCTGGCAACAGAGACAAGATACTGGCTTAACACACTTCATTCCCATACTAGAAACAGAACAAGGGTAGCAAGCCCTAAAACCTCCAACCCCACCTTCTGATGGATGTATGTCCTCTAAGAAGACTCCACCACCCACATGTACCTTGTCTTTCTGACCCAAGCTTAGCTCAAAATATTCAAACAGATAAGTCTACATAGAATATTATGTAGTCAAACCCTGACACTTGCTTGTCAAAATGTCTTGTGTTACAGGTCTATATAAAAAAAAATGCTTTAATATCAATTAGAGAGTTTTGAATGTTAAACATTAAAACATATATATATATATATATATATGTATTTACATATATATATATATATAAACATTCAAACACACACACACACACATATATATATATATATAATGTTCACTTGCTGAAGTCAGAATACAATATTTTGAGTTTTATAGTGTTAAACACCTGGTGATCTAGAACAGTAGCCAGAGGTATTGTAGTCAGTTTCCACTGTAGTGTATGTCTGTATATAAATCTTATATTTATTTTCCAAGCAATCACACTCTTCTGTAAAGTGAAATGTGCTTAATGGGAACAATGTCACCTGTATATCTCACAACTGTTAGAAGACTATCAACAGCAACATTCAAACAACCTAACAGAAATTTCTGAAGGCATTTCCATTCTTAAAGATTTCTGGCAGATCTGTTGGCTCATTAAGTCTCAATGAGATGTTTTGTAGGCAAATGAAAGTAATTCAATTTAGAAGCTCTTGAGCAAAATATGGTCCTTAGTTCAATTGGCTAATTATGTATAAGCATGTGGAGAGCTGGACAACTCCCAAACGAAAAGCAATTCTAAATCATTTCAGCTGAAGTTCTTCAAGTCATAACACAAAAATGATGAATATCTGAACACAAAATTTTGTTATCTCTAAATTCTATATCTAAAGACATGCCTTAAATCTCTGTCCTCATATTAGGATTCATTTAAAAGGCTATTTTACTGGTGAAAATATTATAAAATAAACTTTAAAACAGTGTAACTAACACAATAAAAGCATTTTAAGTAATGACTAATACCTTTACAATCACTGTATTCATGATAATCAATGCTTTGTGTAGAAAGACATACCTATAAACTAAATCATATATTTTCTTATCAGGTATTTGATTTGAATTCCACTATTAATTGGATGCTAGAGACAAATCAATCAACCATTGTGACTAAACATCACATAATGAACAATACAATATTACACATCTGGACCTAGGGTTACATGTTTATCTTTGAGATATAGTGGCTGTAAATTTTTAAAGTTTATATTTAATCGATGTCAAAGTCTGTTTCATAAGACAGAAGACAAAATGTTATGGAATTTATGATAGTCTGTAGGTTTCAAATAAACACTAAAAATAATTCTTAAAAGACATATGATGCTTGTGGATTCCTGGGAATTTCCCTATTGCCAGGTTTCATGTTAAGCCCACAAGGGCTCTCTCTCCTATCAAGGTGTCTCTTTTCTTTCTCTCCTCTCTCTTCTTTCCCCCAGCTCAACCTCCTTGATCCCTCGTGTCTCTCTGCACCCCCTTCTCCTCTCCTCTCTCTGCTACCGTCCCTACCTCTCCCCATGCTCCAAATTTACTCAAGAGATCTTGCTCCTTTCCTCTTCTGGGGGATCCATGTATGTCTCCCTTAGGGTCCTCTCTGTTTCCTGGCTTCTCTTGTGTTGTTGATTATATGCTGGTTCATCCTTTGTTCTAGGTCTAATATCAACTTGTTGAATTCCTAGAATCCAGTTTTAGAGAGGGAGGAGTGAAGAGCAAGGGTCAAGACCATGCTGGGAAATCCACAAAAGGAGCTGATCTGAGCAAATGGGAGCTCATGGATCCAAACTGACAACTAGGGAACAAGCATAGGACCTAACCATACACTCTGAACACACATGTCAATTGAGGGCCTTGGGTAGTTTATGTGGCCTCTGGCAGTGGGACCAGTATTTATCCCTAGTGCTGAAGTGGCTTTTTGGAGCCCATTCCCTATGGAGAAATACTCTTTTTAGCCTAGATACAGGGTGGATGTCCTTGGTCTTGCCCCAAATGATGGAACAGGCTTTGAAAATCCCTTATAGGAGGCCTCACCCTCTCTAAGGAGTGGATGAGTGGAAGGGGAGATAGTGGTGGGAGTCAGAGGACAGGATGAAAGAGGGAACTGGAATTGGTATGTTAAACAAGACTTCAATATGAATAAAAATTTAAAAAACAAATAAGATGCATAAGTAGATTAATGCTTAATATAGTAAACAAAACAATAAGACATTCTTTTGTATTAGAAGAGAGAAAGAACTTTTCAAGTGGGTTGTGTCTTTTCATGGGTAAATAACAATAAATATACTTTTACTCCAGATAGATGGGGTGTCACCACACACACCCAGGAAGCAATTCTGCTGAAGCCTAGCTTGGTGACTCATGGAGTTTAATGACTAATTTTTCTTAAATATTTTGTTTTGTTCTGTGATGTGTATTCATAAAAATATTGAAATTTTTGTGACAATTTAATAAAGAAAACACCTTTACAAGTCATATCCTTCTCAAATGGATCTTTCAAAAATGCAAAAAATTCTTAAAAAAAAGATACTGTTTCTTCAAACAATATTTTACCTTAAAATGTAAGCAAAGTGCTGATTGTTCATAATTCATGGAAATCTTCACAGGATAAATATGCCATATACATTAGAAAAAAATCATTCTTGAAATTGATCTTATTTTCATTCTTATCCTTCATGTGAAATTTGAACATACACACACACACACACACACACACACACACACACACACACACTTGCTGTATTTCATTCATCCACTAGACTAGGCTGTTATTGATCACTCAGATCATCTGACCTCCCACTTGAGCCTCTCATATTTTGTAATGATAAGATCAAAATGCCAATCTCCATTTTCACACACTCTGTCAGTTGCCATTAGTGTCTCAATATCTTCATAGCTGAATTATGTTTGGTTTTGTTCATTAGAGTTAGGTTTATACAATATGAAATGTCATATATCATTATAGAAATAAATGACAGAATTTTTAAAGCTATTTCTTATTTTCAATTGACTGTGAAAATGTGCATTTCATTCAAAGGAAATAATTTTCAATAAATAAAAAAGTTAAGATAGATTTATAATATTTCCATAATTTTAAGTCATGTCACCCTGAATCTCTTAGACTCCTCCTTGTATCCTAGTTCCTCTTGCAGTGTGAATTATAGGCTGGTGATCATTTGCTCTATGTCTAAAATCCATATATGAGTCTTTTTGTGACTGGGTTACCTCATGGAGTATGTTTTCTTCAAGTTCCATTCACTTGCCTGCGAAATTCAAGATACCATTATTTTTTTCTGCAGAGCAGTATTCCATTGTGTAAATGTGCCACATCTTCTTTATCCATTCTTCAGTTGAGGGGCATCTAGGTTGCTTCAGGTTTTTGCTATTATAAATAATGCAGTTTTGAACATAGTTGAGCACATGACTTTGATGCATTGATGTGGATCATTTGGGTATATGCTTAAGGGGGATTGTCAGGTCCAATGGTAGACTGATTTCCATTTTCCTGAGGAACCATCATACTGATTTCCAAATTGGATGTAAAAGTTTGCACTCTCACCAGCAGTGAAGCAGAGTTCCCCTTTGTCCAGATCCTTTCCAGCATAAGTTGTCATTGGTGTTTCTACTTTTAGCCATTCTGGCAAGAGTTAGATGGTATCTCAAATTTGTTTTGATTTGCAATTCCCTGAGAGCTAAGGATATTGAGCACTTTCTTAAGTGTCTTTCAGCCTTTTAGATTTCCTCTATTTGGAGTTCTCTATTCAGTTGTGTATCCAATTTTTTAATAGGGTTATTTGGTGTTTTGATGACTACTTTCTTGAGTTGTTTGTATATTTTGAAGATCAGCCCTCTGTCAGATGTAGGATTGATGAAAATCCTTTCCCAGTCTGTGGGCTGCCGGCTTGGTCTTGTCAACTGTGTCCTTTGCCTTACAGAAGCTTTTAAGTTTGAGAAGGTCCTATTTATTAATTGTCAATCTCAGTGTCTGTGCTACGGAGTTATGTCCATGAAGTGGTCTCCTGTACCAATTTGTTCAATTTCCACTCTCTCTTCTAAGAGGTTCAGTGTGGCTGAATTTATGTTGAGGTCTTTGATCCATTTGGACTTGAGTTTTGTGCATGGCGACAGACATGGGTCTATCTGCAGTCTTCTATACATAATCATCCAGTTGTACCTGCACCATTTTTTGAAGATTCTTCCTTCCTTCCATTGTATACTTTTAGCTGTTTTGTCAAAAAAACAGGTCTTCATAGTTGTGTGGGTTAATATCAGGATTTTTGATTTGATTCCATTGGTTTACTTGTCTATTTTTGTGCAAATGCCAGGCTGCTTTCAAGACTATAGCTCTGTAGTAGAGCTTAAAGTCAGGGATGGTGATGCCTCTGAAATTCCCTTATTGTACAGGGTTGTTTTGGCTATCCTGGGTCTTTTGTTCTTCCATATAAAGATGATTATAATCCTTTCAGGTCAATGAAGAATTGCACTGGGATTTTAATGGGGACTGCATTGAATCTGTAGATTGCTTTTGGCAAGATTGCCATTTTTACTATGTTTATTCTACCTATTCAAGAGCATGAGAGATCTTTCCATATTGTTATCTTCTTTAATTTCTTTCTTTAAAGACACTAAGTTCTTGCTATATGGGTAGTTCATTTGTTTGGTAAGTGTTATCCCAAGATACTTTATGTTGTTTGTGGCTATTGTAAATGGTGATGTTTCTCTGATTTCTTTCTCAGCCCCTGAAAAAAGTAGGGCTACCGATTTTTTGAGTTTATCTTGTATCCTGCTAGTTTGCTGAAGGTGTTTATCAACTGTAGAAGTTCCTGGTAGACATTTTTGGTTGCTCATGTAAACTATCATATTATCTGCAAATAGAAAAAGTTTGACTTCTTCCTTTCCAATTTTATCCCCTTCGTTTCCTTTTATTTTCTTATTGCTTCAGCTAGAACTTTAAGTACAATATTGAAGAGATATGGACAAAGAGGGCCCATTTGGCTTGTTTCGATTTTAGAGGAATGGCTTTAAGCTTCTCTCTATTCAGTTTAATGTATATTGATTTTATTATGTTTAGGTATGTTCCTGTTATCCCTGATCTCTCCAACACCTTTACCATAAAGAGTGTTGAATTTTGTCAAGGCTTTTTCAGTTCTAGAGAGATGATCATGAAGCTCTTCTTTTTCAGTTTGTTTATATAGTGGATCACATTGATAGATTTTCATATGTTAAACCATCCCTGCAACACAGGGATGAAGTCTACTGGTCATGGTGGATGATTTCTCTGATGTATTCTTGGATTTGGTTTGTCCATATATTTATTGAATATATTTGCATCAATTTTCTTGAGGGATATTGGTGTATAGTTTTCGTTCCTAGTTGTGCTTTGTGTGGCTTGGCTATCAAGGTGAATGTAACCGCATAAAAAGAGTTTGGTATTGAACCTTCTGTTTCTTTTGTGTTGAACAATTTGAGGAGTATTGCTGTTAGCTCTTCCTTGAATTTCTGGTAGATTTCTACACTGAAGCCATGTGCTCCTGTGCTTTATTTGGTTGGAAGGCTTTTGATAACTGCTTCAGTTTCTGTATGTCTATTTATGTTGTTTGTATGTTCTTGATTTCATTTTGGTAAGTGATAGTTATCCAAAAATTGGTCCATTTCCTTTTCATTTTCAATTTTTGTGGAGCACAGGTTTTCAAAGTATGGCCTGAAAATTGGATTTCCTCAGTGTCTGTTTTTATGTCTCCCCCTTTTCTTTCTGATTTTCTGACTTTGCATGTCTCTCACTGCTTTTGCATTAGTTTGGAAAAAGGTTTGTCTATCTTGTTGGTTTTCTGGAGAAACCAACTCTTTGTTGCATTAATTTTTGGTATTGTTTTCTTGATTTCTACTTTATTGATTTCAGCTCTCAAATAGATTATTTCGTGGTGTCTACTCTTCCAGGGTGAGTTTGCTTCTTTTGTTCTAAGTTTTTCAGTTGTGCTGTTAAGTATCTAATGTGTTTATCTTCAGCTTAGATTTGTTTTTAGTATGCAGAAGAAAGATGGATTCTGTCTTCCTATCCATTCTGTTAGCCTGTGTCTTTTTGTAGCGAGTTAAATCCTTTAATGTGGAGGGAAAGTAAGGAGCATTAATTATTAGTGCTTGTTTGTTTTAAATTTGTTTTTGGCAGTGGTATTGTGAATTATTTGTCCTGTTTTACCCTTGGGTTCTGGTGAAGTGGAATTATCTCTTGCCTATGTCTTTGTGAGCATGTTTACTTACTCGGGTTGTAGTTATCCTTCCAGAATTTTCTGAAGGGCTGGATTTGTGGATACATATAGTGAAAATCTGGCTTTGCCCTTAAATGTCTTCTTTACCTGTCTATA
>NW_026126463.1:0-49688 GCF_943737965.1 Phodopus roborovskii
TATACTGAATCTCAAACTTCACTTCTTATTTAAATAATCACTATTTTCTCTTTCCTTTACTTTTGCTTTGTTTGCACTTAAAAAGTTCTTTTCGGGCAATTTTTAGGTTTAGCTCTTATAGGAAAATAATGATCTTTCAGAGTAATGGTGGACTTATAACAATGTGATTCATGCACAAGTTAAAGAGGTGTTTGTCTCAGATGGTACACAATTCTCCCAAGATTCCTGTGCCTCCCCACTGAGTTGGTTTATTTTTACTTGTGAAATAAAACCTAACACAATAAATAGTCTTTATTTTAAATTATTATTAAATTAAGCACATTCACAAAATCATGCAATATCATTGCCTCAGTTGGTGCTATATTTTACTATTATAATTTCAAGAACCACTTGTAGTGTGACATGTGTCACAGTTTTCTTCCTTTACCAGGCTAAATTTTTTTTCATGTAGGTATCATTTTATGTACCAGTATAACAAATCATATTCATAATTCTTTCTTTTTTTATTGTTATGGTTATTTAAATTTTACTTTTTCCTACATTTTAATTGTAATACAATTACATCACTTTCTGCCATTCCCTTTCCTGCCTCCATCAACCTTTTCCTACTCCTCTTATTCTTAAATAGGTAGCCTTTTTCTTTGTTTTTTATTGTTACTTACATAACAATATTATTTATTGTCGTGTTATGAGTATATACATGTTTATTACACATGTAAAAGAATAAACAAATATATAAATATAACATACTGAGACTGCTTTTGTTGTTTGTGTATATATGTAGTCTCACGGCAGACCTTGAACTGGATTAACCATTAATGGAGCTCATTCCTGGGAGAGGCTAGTTCATCTCCTAGCAGTCAATAGGTATCTATAGTTCTTTGTCATCTAAGTTAGCATGTCTATTGATTTAGCCATTTTTACAAGCTTGTTTATGCAACCAACTTCGAGAGAGTATTACACAGCAAAATTTTCAGTATTCTGACCCCAAAATCATTTCCATAAAAAAGAGTATGTTTAATATATAGTATTCATCACATCACGCCATCCTACTCAGAGCTATAATAAGACACACAGGAAGAGTCTATTTGGTTTGATGGAGGATAGGATGGCTCACATAATCCAGTAGGAAAAAAATGTGGTGAGTTTTTTTCTTTGTAGCTGAAAGAAATATATTTTGTAATTCAAAGACTTTCTACACTGGATTATTTTATGTTCTAAAGCATCTAAAGGCATATGAGGCAGTTTGTTGCCATGGATTTGCCTTAGAGTTGCGAGAATATTTAAGAAAACAAAATAACCTTTTAATAGTGCAAATCATCAGAGCAGAGAGATCATGCATCTCTTTTTCTACATTTTTAAAGCCTGTCAGGAGGTCACTTAGACTAAACCCTCCTGCTTCAAACTGATCTTCATTTGCATTTTATTTCACATCAACTCTTCTGTCTTAGCTTTTATCATTACAATTAACTTGTAATGATTTTTGACATCTAGAGGAAGGAGAGCAGAGAAGTGTCAGGTGCTAACCCAGGCATGAATTCTACTTTAGTGTCATTTTAAGTTGATGATTAACGCAACTTGATTTTTTATACTATATTTTTTCAGATCCTTTAAAAATGTATAAAGGGACTTCTATTATAAGTATATATAGAAAAAGATGAAGATGCATCAGAAGTAAAAGAGGAGGAAGGGGGAGGGAGAAGGGGGTAAACCAGTAGGAGGGAAAACAAGGAAAAGGAGAAGGAGAAAGAATAGAAGATAAGCAAATCATTGGACTTTTGGGAGTCAGTCTATTACTTTTTATATAATAAGACAAGTAGCATATGGCCACAGGTCATAATTTATCTCACAAAATATCACCTGATTAAAGACACAATTCTTTGAGTGACTGTGTTCAGTTATCTCCCTGTTAGTGAGACAGAGCACTCATTCTTTCTCAAGCTCTGTTTTATTGCTCAACATAATAAAATGAAATATCTGTGTCCATGAATTTTATTCATTGAAAATATGCAAAACCAGAATGAAATTTCATGAAACACTCATTATTTTTAATGGTTATGGTCAAAGCTTCTAGCTTTATTTTTTTGTAAACAAAGTCTCCCTATTTCATTCAATTACTACCTCTTCCACATCTCTGACCTTTCCATGCTATGTTCATCTGTAATCTACAGACAATGTCCAAACCAGAGTTTTCCTGCAACCCTTGTTTCCAGGACACAGTATAATTTAGAATTGCACATAACATTCCTTCACCTTTGCAAGCTACTATAGTGTAGAAATGGCTTCTAGGATGCTTATGATCATGATCAGAGAATATTGTGTGCTTATTACTTGTGAAACACTCTTCAGAATAGTCTATTTTATATTCTTTTTTAGTCTCCTTACAGCACCAAACCCATCATCATATCAAAACGTGTACGTATGAACTGTGCTAAAGAAAAGTCAAGACTGACCTTTTTCAGACTATATCATGGAAATAAAAATTTCCTTTTGGTGTATATAATTTACAAGGTATACAGGGAAGCATATGCCCAAGGGATGAAATTGTATATTTTTGTGACTGCTCTAAGTTTCTCCAATCAATGGATGTTAGTTTCGTTATCTTAACCATTTGTTTTCTTAAGATTTTCATGAAATACAAAAGTATCAAGTACATTTCAAGATTTAAAAAAAAGCATCTTGTATAAAATGAAGTTCTAGATTTAATTCCCGCTATTGTCATTAATCTCTACAAGTAAACATCATGATTTGAATTAATTTCCATGAGCCTCACTTTCTTCAAAGGACAATCTGATATTCCTTGTAAAGCCTTTTTCTTAACCTGGTCCTGGAAATCAGTTTTGTCTGAACAAACTACATGCCTTACCTGCAAGCAATTGTAATTAATATAATTTTATAATTTAAATAATTTATAAAGCATTTACACAAAGAAGAACAATTTGTAAGTTTCACATGCACAAAGTGCTAAGTTGATAACAACCTGTGTTGGAGGTCAAATTCCCAAAGCAGAGAAATACAGTATTCTACTTCCTAAGGGATAGAAGAATTTCCTTGAGCTGTCAATGAATAAGAATATGACATTACATGTTGGTATGTTTCCATTTATTCTCATAAGTTTGGTTGTATGATTGTATGCTAAATGACCTGGGAAAATGAGAAAGTTGATTGCCAGATATGCAGTGTTAGTTTGTGGGCATTGAGAATCATTTAGTTGTTGCTAATTTAATTAAACTCACCTAAAGCATTGACAACATCATGGTACTTAATGTACTGTACATGGAGGATTTTGACACTATTTGTGTATTGCTGTTACGTAACATTGCACTCTGACATTGTATTAATAAGTCACTGAGACAGAATCCAACATGGATACGATCACAGTTTCTGTCTTTAATTTAAACATGGGAACGATTCCCTGGGTAGAAAATGTCTTTATAACTTCAATTTTGTATTTAATTTTCTACTTTGATATCCTATGATATCAATAATGGTGAAAATTCGTGTTTTAAAGAATCAGCATGATAATGAAAGGAGTAAAAAGTAGATCATTAGAATTACAATATTGAATTTAAAATTATGTTATCAGTTTCACTTGTGCTGTGCAATTTTTTTATTTCTTCAGTTACATTTAAAAAACTTGGTAGATTTCTGATAGCTCTTCTTAGCCAAGAGAACAGAATAAATGATTGCTTTGCATTCACTATCTGGGCTGCAGGGCGAAAAACTGAAGTTATCCTATAATGCCTCATTTGTGAAAAGCAACATCAAAATGTGAGTTTTACTGCAGTCTCCTGGGAAGGTTCATCTCTAATTTTTATGCTGATATAGCTCATAATACAGTCTTCTTACTCTTCTATTTTCTCTTGCAATTACAAGGTTTACTATTCCATTGTGAATTTTTCTCTGAACTAAGATTAGCTTATCTGAGCTTCCTTTGAAACCTGCCTACCCATCAAATATGTCAGACCTAATGCATTCAGTAGCCACAGAAAATCAATGAGCTGTACACTTTCCCTTCCTGCCATGATCAATAGGTTCATAATGGTGGAAATTGTTTAATCGTGTCAACTTAGAATCTTTAGCATAAATCCTCCTGCATTACTAACTTTTCATTTCCCACTTCCTGAATCTGTAGACATTGAGTAGCATCTATACAGAAGTTATCTTCAGAAAATAGTGCAATTAAACTTTCACACTTCAATGCTAATGTTTTCCGATCCAAGGGGCTATGTTTTGATGAAAGCATTATCCTCTAAATTTTCACATTTAAGATCTACATGTTGAAGACACTCCACTACAAAGTGAAAAATCTGTTATATCTAACATCATTAAATATGAACATGGAACTAAGCAGAAAGTGCTTAGATATTTAATAAACTAAATTGTCAAGTGTTCTTTGCAGTCTTTAGAACTGGTTTAAAGTTGTGTTTTTGTTTCAGAATATATAAATCTATCAGAACTTTGGAACTGAGGTTTGGGTAAACAAAGAAAAACTCCAATTTCTTATTTGTTTAAAATTCAATCTCTCTCTCTCTCTCTCTCTCTCTCTCTCTCTCTCTTTCTCTCTCTCTCTCTCTCTCTCTCTCTGTGTGTGTGTGTGTGTGTACCTGTTCCCCTCCCCCTCCTTCTTCTCTCTCCAGCTGTAAATCATGGGTGGACTTCACATATAGTAAGTATGTGCTTTATTAGGAATCACTGCCCATGTTGCATAATGCTATATTGTAACTTATTTATTAGAGGACATATCTGATTACCTGCAAACAGTTGTCCTTTTATTTCCGTTTGGCTGAGGAGACCCCAGCTTCCTGAGTTCACACATATGGGTAGAATCACTGCCTTGACCTGGTTCATGCAGTAGTGAATGTAAAATAGTAAAACAAGCATAAATGCATGTATGAAACTTAACATAAACTCACTAAAATGTGACCTTAAACATATTTTTCACAATATTTCATGTGGAACTGAAATTCCAATATTTGGTAGTTTAAAGTAAACAGCAAGCCAGTATTATAATATAACTAAACTTACATTTTTTCTGAAACAGATGTATAAAAATGTGCTAAACTCCTGATATTTTATGAATAACTATACATTATTTTGTTGGTTCACAACATATATTTGGCTATAAGTATTTTTTTCTAGCTATCTTTTATTAGAGTTAAAATATCTAATGAGACTACATATATAAAAAACTAGATAACATATATAATTTGCTTTTAGTGTCATTTTAAATTCTCTATTTACCTCTATATTTTCTCTTAATGATTACTGTGGTATACCTAACAAACTGCATGTCATTCTGTTAGTTTATATTTTTGGACTATACTTATTAATATCTGATAATTTCCAATGCTATAACATTCATACTAATGTAATACCACAATATTTTAATGTTTTAAAAAGAAGACTTTTAATTGATTGTTAGTGGTTTGATGTCATTCATTTACAGTTTGCATGAATTTATTATTTATACTCACATAATATTTTTCTGTTATAGAAATTCTTAAAAATGTGTTCATGCATAGTTGTTAATTATCTCTATTCTGTCAGAACACACAATCTAATATAGAGTTCTTAATAGTAATTATATATTTGCTTTATCATTTCATGTTATTCTCAATGTATAAAACGCATTAAGATTTTGTTAAACTTATATCAATTTGTCAGTTCATAATTCATTTTTTTGCAAATTTTGTACTACTCTGCATAAATTTTTTGAGATATCTGACTATGTGTCTGTTTTAAAATAAAGTCACTTACTAATATGTTATCTAAAATCATTGGAACTAGAGAGATGCCTTTGTGCTTAAAAGAGTGCAGTGCTCTTGCAGAGGTCCAAAGTTCAGATCTCAGCATCTATATCTTGTAGTTCACAACGACTTTTAACTCAAGATCAAGGAAGAGAAACCATCTTCTATACTCTGTGACACCTAAACACACATATGTGTACACAAACACACACATATGTAGGCACACACACACACACAAACCCAGACACACAATTCAAAATAAAATGAATTTTTAAACAAATTTATCTAAGTTCATTCATAGCAGCTAGAATGTAAAATAATTTATGGTGTTTTTCATGGTGATGTAGTGTAATTCAGAAATGGTGATATTAGGGTAGACAATCAATGTTGTTGGTTTTCTCTGTTTTACATATGAAAAGGGGAGTAAAATAACTTTTAAATTAGAATGAATCAAAGTTAGAGACTCCTATCACAGAACCTCTGGAATCAAGCTTCCTAAGATTGTCTTTAATCAGTGCCTGCAAGGGAGCATTTCAGTGACAAAAGCCTTCATCATAGTTGTTATGTCAGCCTACATGAAAATAAAGCCAGGATCAGAATCCTCTGTTATCAAAACTTAAGTTCTTTTTTTCTAGACTACTGTTAATAAAATAGCTTTTATGTTGAATTTGCTTGAAACCCAAAGCTTTAGTTAAATAATTCTTACTAGCAGGAATTAAAATTAGCCATTTTAACATCCCAAAAATAAATATGTGGTCATTCAGACATTTTGTTATCTTCTACTTTTTTGTGAATTATGGTGCCATATATTTTGCTTTGGCCTTTCCTTCCACTGTGTCTAATTCACTGGCTATTCAATTCCCTTCTAATTTTATGGCCATCTTAACCTATAGGATAGAAAATTGTCAACACACCCAAATGTGAAATATTAAAAGGTCAAAACTATAAAAAACTTTACTTAGCTTTTTAGATATTTTAGGAATTTAATTTTGTAACTGATAAGAATTATCAAAAATAATAAAAGTTATTAAATTCAGTGTTAACAATTCCAGTTGTAATCAATCAATGGGTGTCTTTTTCCTTTTCTGTCTTTTTCTAATAGTCAATCCATCGCTTCTTTCTTAGCTTCACCCTTATACCTCTACTTTCTTTCTCTGGTCCTTCCTATGTTTTTCCCCCATAGTCTTCTTCCAATCATTATTTTTGACAGCTCCTTTTGCCAAAGTTGACATCAAAATCTACATGCAGAAGATGTCCATGAACGACTTACTGATTATGATTCCTTCACCTGCAAGTGATAATTTTTATTGTTTTTATTATTTACTTTAATTTTATATGTCGATCCCAGTTCTCTCTCCTCCATCCCCTGACTTACCCCTGTCTCCCCCTCACATGCACCCTGACCACTACTCCGGCCCAACCCCTCAACCTCATTCCACTTGTAGAGCTATGCCATCCAGGTGGGGTCATGTAAATCTGTCAAGTCATTTGAAGTAGGGACTAGGACTTCACTCCTGTCTCTAGATTATAGAAGTATCCCTCCATGGGGGATGTGTCTGCAAGGTCCTTTTGTGCACAAGGAATACATCCTAGTTCCCCTGTCTGAGGCCCATTAGACTTCTCAGTCCTTCTAGATCAGATACATATTAAGGGGTCTGAGTCAGTCCCATGTTGGCTTCCCAGCTATCAGTCTGGGGGCCCATTAGCTCCTCCTTGTTCAGGTCAGCTGTCTTTATATGTTTCTGCAACCTGATCTTGTCATCTCTCTCTACATCTGGATTCTAGTTCGACTCAGTGTTTAAATATAGGTGTTTGCTTCTGTTTCCAACAGGTACTAGATGAGGACTCCATGATGGTGGATAAATTAGTTGTTGATTTCAATATCAGGGAAGGACATTAAGTGGTAGCTTTTCCATGGTTGCTCAATTTGTTAGTTGGAGTCAGTCTTGTAGTTCTCTAGACCTTTCTTTAGGTTCAGTTTTCTCTTCAAACCAATAATGGCTCTCTCCTTCATGTTCTCTCTCTCTCTCTTTATCTCTCTCTCTCTCTTTCTCTCTCTCCTCTCTTCTATTCCTACCCTGACTCCATCTTCCTAGTTGTCCATGCATTCCTCTTTTCACCTATTCATTCTCCTAGTTCTCCATTCACTGCCCCCCTCCAACTTCATATGTGCTCTTGGAAACTTGTCCCTTTCCTCTTCTGTGAGGAATCTCTTAGAATACACATTGTATCCTAGTGAAAAATCAGGTGTTTGTAGGTGTGTGGATTAATATCAGATTTTTGATTCAATTGCATTGATCTACCTGTCTATTTTTGTGCCAATAACAGCCTGTTTTCAGGACAATAGCTCAGTAGTAGTCAGGGATGATGATGCCTCTGAAGTTCTTTTTATTGTACATTGTTGCTTTAGCTATCCTGGTTCTTTTTGTTTTTTCATATGAAGTAGACAATTATCCTTTCAAGGTCAGTGAAGAATTGTGCTATGATTTTAATGGGGATTGCAATGAATCTATAGATTGTTTTTGGTAAGATTGCCATTTTTACTGTATTTATCCTACCTATCCAATAATATGGGAGATCTTTCCATTTTTGTATCTTCTTTAATTTATTTCTTTAAAGTCAGAAAGTTTGTATAATATAGGCCTTTCATTTGTTTGGTAAGCATTACCCCGAGATACCTTATGTTGTTTATGTTTGTTTTTTTCTTCTTGTCTTTCTGTACTTTCTTTACTTTTTTTAAGAAAATTTTTCATTTTTTTCCAATTTTTTGTTTGTTTTTTCTTTTATTTATTTAAGAGATTTTCTCACATCTTCCTTGAGGGCCTCTATCATTTTTATGATCATAATTTTTAAGTCGTTCTCTTCTGCTTCATCTGCTTTGTTATGTTCAGGTCTAGTTGCTGTAGATTCCTTAGACGCTGGTGTTATCATGCTTGTCTTTCTGTTGTTAGGTGTTTTTTTTTTGTATTGCCGTCTTCCCATAACTACTTCCATTAGGTGTTGGTGGGTTTCTCCCTCTCTCTATGGTACTTCCCGGTGGGCTTAGTGGGTCAGAGGTTCAAATATCTGTAGCTCTGGGTGGTCCAAGCTCTCTAGGAAGTCTCTCCACAGGCAGAGGCCTGGCAATGGTGCTCAAAGATCAGGCTCCAGCAGAAGACTGGCAATGGGAGAAAAGATCTCAAAGGCTAGGACTCAGGTTGTTCCTTAAGCTAATAGACAGATCTAGCCTGGGCCTGTCGCTCTCCAGCTGAGGCCTCTTTGGCAGAGGCCCTGTGATGGGCATCAAGGATCCAGCCCACAGTAATTCAGAGAGGCCCTGTGGATACAGTTGGTTCTCTGGGAGGTGTGTGGAACTCCAGTAAAGATCTCGACAGTGGTTGTTAGAGACCAGGCAGATGGAAATTACAGTTGGTCCCAAGTGAATAGGCAGGTCTAGTGTGCTCAGTCTCATGTGATAATTTACAATCATATGCAACTATACCATTTTTGAAAAATGTATATCTTATATTTTTTGAAACTTAAAAATGTTAACTCTGGAACAAAATTTTTGCAGGTACACTTTTTCCTAATTCTTACATATTTTCAATATAATTAATGTATTTTAGTGTTGAAATTTGTTCTTGGATGTAATTACCCTTTGAAGAAATTATACAATTCTTTAATACTAACTTTTACCACATTCCCTACTTTCTGAATGGTTGGATTTATTTTTCTGTAAAATCGGCAAAACATAAATATCTTAGGGAGGGTTTAACTATTATGATAAGACACCATGACAAAGGCAACTGGTATAAAAGAAACCATTTATTTGGATCCTCTTCACATTTTCAGCTATTTATTTCCTTCTCATAGTGATAAAGATCATGGTGGCACAGAAGGAGACATGGTACTGGAGAAGTGACTGAGAATTCTACCTACTGATCCCCTGACCTCAAAGCCCAACATCAGCGAGTTGCCTCCTCCAACAAGAACATATCTTCTCATCCTTTCAAATAGTAGCACTGCCAGGAGACCAGGCACTCAAGTCTATGACCTATGGTTCAGTTTTTTCAAACAACCATAGTAAGTAAGTTACATTCAACATTATTTTCATGTAGAAATTCAGAACATTTATGATAAAATTGTAGTGTTCTAGAAATAATCAGCTATTAAAACGACAGTGTCTTCTTCCTCCACCTGTCTCTCCTTTTATCCATAATTTCACAAATGCATATTGTTCTTGAGATTTTTATAAATATGTACCGTATTTAATCCTGGGCTTGCCCCTTTGCACTTTTCATCTTTGTTTGTGTCCACTCTACTCCCTTTCAAATTCATTGCATGTATGTATGTGTGTATATGTATGTATGTATGCATGTATGTATGTATGTATGTATGAGACCTAGTAAGATTTCCCACATACACATACAGATACCAATCAACAGGTTCTGTCTCTGTCACTCTGTCATCTTTTGTCAACCATATTTTTAAAGTTTCAAGGGTACAGCTTCTCCAACGTATATGGAGAACATCGTCTCACAAAAGATCTGCTGGTCCTCTGCCTTTTGCAATCTTTCTACACAATTCTCCTGTACACCTAAAGCATTTCATTGGATGTAGGTGTTTCAGTGGCATTGTAGATGCATCAGTTATGGGCAGACACCCTACACTCAGTTGTTCTTTGTGTTTTAACTAATACATTTCTGTAAATTCTCTGCCTTCTGTAAATTCTCTGTTTCTTCAATGAGGGATAACTACACTTATTTTTGAATAAGGATATGAATAGAATGTAGCTGTGGATTAAATTGGTTTAGGAGAATGGCAGATGCAATTTCTCCTCTTTGTCCCCTGATTTTACCAGCCATTAGAGTTGACTTGCTTTATAGTACCTGACATAAATTCCCTTCTATTGACTCTCCTCAAGTCTAATTGTAATGCTGTTGTTTTCCCAAACATCTAAGTGCCACTATTTTATCCATGGGTTTATCATTCCATACTGACCATTGTTTTGGTTCATAGGCTTACAGATTCAAAGGACTACTGATTCCTTTGATCCTTCAAAATTGACAGCACCCTCAGAGATACTGTAAGATCTATTCCTCAGGGCAGAGGTTTCAGATTAATTTCAGCTCAATTTCTCCCAGTCCTGAGTAAATTTGTGTTATCTTCAGATATAGTCTTTTCCCTTTAAATTATGGAATAAATCAACGACAGTGACAATTGCCTATCTTGGTTCCAATCTTTTTATCTGATGAGCTGCACTAGGGGTTGCAATCATGGGAATGATAATTACTACTGAATTTATCAAACCACCAATTTCTGGAAGCAAGTTATTTACCAATCTATTAGAAGAAATGTATTGTTTTAAAAGAGGTATTATCTATCAAATATCAGATATGAGTCTAACAAAATTGACTAGCAAGCATAGGTTAGATCACATATGTGATTCATTTTATTTTGAATTCCTGAGCAAAATAAAATAGTTTTCCTTTTCAGATACTACAAATAAACTATCAATGATTTTCAAGTGCCTTCTAGGAAAAAAATTTGTGAAAAAATTCTAAGTTAAATATAAGGTATTTTTATAGATTTCTATAAATCCCTTTATATGATGCCCTGCTGATATTAACTCAAATACATTTGATATTATACATTTTATAGATCATGCACTTGGTAGTTAATTTGTGTCCCTTTAATTGTGCATTGTATCATAAAATGAAAGAGACCATGAATTGGCTTTCTTGTGATACACTGGGAAACAATTTGCTTTCTTTGTTTCAAATTGTAAAGTAGATTAACTATTTTTTAAATAAATAGAAATATTATTTTATTTAACAAGTGCTTAATAAATGCAAATTCAAGTTGAAAAACTATTGTAATTGTTACTATTAAGTAATAAAAATAATAAACAAAATCTGCTTATCCACATCTAATTTTCTTTATAATGAGAAAAACAAAATAACATAAGAATGAAAATTCATTTCTGTTCTAGACATAATGACTCAATGGAGAAATAAAACAAAGAAGCAATTAGAGTTGTACAATTTCACCTCGAATTGTCATTGCCCTTATTTAGAATATAATTGGGGGTTCATAGTAAGTATATGGGTTTTTATTTGCTTATTTGGTAACTTTTTCTTCAGTTGAAAAAATGTATACAATATACTTTGATCAAACCATGCCCTGTCCTATCTTTATTTATCTCTTTCAAAAATAAAGAGGCAAACAAATCAGAAGAGAAGAAGAAAAAAAAAAATAAAATAAAAGCACAATAAATGCACACAAACACACAAATACACCAAAAATCATTAAAACACAGAATTAGAAACTATAACACACACAATATACATACAATCAGTAAGACAAAAATGACCAAACAAAACAACATGAGATAAAACGTCTGCAAAAAACACCATTGAGTTTGTTTAGTACTGGCTATCTACTGCTGGGCATGGAATGCCATTAAATGGGGTTAATATATTTAGCAAGACTCCATATTTTCTTGGCAAGTAAGTGTAGTTGGAGATATATTATCTGTTTAGGATGGAGTCTTACGTCCATTTGCCTCTTATAGCAATGGAACCTTGTCTGGCTTGAACCTGTGTAGATGCTGTGCACAGTCTGTGAGCTTCTTTGTGCATCAAGACTTTTGTGCTTTCCAATATTTCTGTGTATATGGCAAGTTATCATGACTCTATTTCCTGGGCTACACTGAATTTTATGTATTTATAAAATACACTCATAACTGCATATAACCACAATGCCTTGTACATGTACATATCATATTCATATATATGTATATAATAAACTTTTTAAGAAGCAATATATTATGAAATTACTCCAGAAAAAAATAACACATCATTCTATCTGTAACTTTAAAGTACTTTCCTTTCTTCCAGTGAGAGTGTTAGTATGTGGATATACTAAAACATGAATATCCCTATGCTTACAATACTGAAAAGTAAAACTTTGTTTTATTGACAAAAAATAGCAGACAAAGACCATTTTTGGTAAACTAAAAGTATAAAGGGTTATAAAATATATTAAAATATCTATCTGCTTATTTGATATGTATTTGTATAGTGATATATTATTTATTATTCATTGAAGCTTGCCTGAAGATTCAGAAAAGCAGTCAACCTCAGGCTACAGAGATACACAACTTTAATTCCAGCAGCAAGAAGCTAGGAAGTGGTGGTACACACCTTTAATCCTATTACTCAGGATTAAGAGATAGACAGATCTCTCTGAGTTCAAGGCCTCTCAGGGATACACCAAAATGATTAAGTGTAAAAGAGTAAGAGATCACATACCTTTAATCCCAGCAGTAGAGGGCATAAAAGATAGAAGTAGGGTATTCAGTATTCAGTAGGAAACTTTCATTCTCCAGCCACACTGAGGAGAGTTTATGGTGTGAGACTTGGTGAGAGTTCATGGTAACATAGTCAGTCCATTCACCCTGAAGTAGAGATAAGAAACTAGTGTCTACTCACTTTCCTTTTCTGATATTCAGTTTGAAGTGTGAAACCGAATATCAGTCTTTTGGTCATTTATTAATTTGTGTAATGTATTTGGGTTTGCCTGTATAACTAAGTATATGTTCACTATGTGCATACAAGAGACTGTGGGGTGGGTAGAAGAGGGCAGACGAATATCCCCTAGAACTGGTGTGACAAGCAAATATGTTTGCTGAGAACTGAACCAGGCTCTCTGCAAGAACAGCATGTGCTCTTCACTAACCCATCTCTCTGGTCCCAAGAACAAACTATTGAAGTAAATACTTTTATATATCTCTTAACAATCTAGAAAAAATGAAAAATGTTCAAATCCATTATCAGACAGAAAATGATATCTTTAAATAACGAAAACTATTGACAGTGTCTTAGTTAAAGTAAATGCCAAAACCAACATGTTTAAAAACTGTCTGAAGGAAATGACTCACACTACATTAAAATATACTTATGAAAAATAATATAAAGAATATTCACACAGATGTTTCATATTTATCATAAGAAGAGCAATTGAGTGAATTTCAAGATGAACATTCTTGGATAGTGTATGGTCAGAGAGGTTTCTATTATATTCCACTCTTGTGGTAATCAGGAATTGACCAGTAACGTATCCAATCACTAAGTGTGCCCCTCCTTCGGTGTATAATAAAAGACTGCTAGTGCATTTCTTTAGTTTTTTTAATGTCTGTTTTCTGAAAAACAGTCTTTAAAGTGTTGATGAGTATTAAAGCCAGATCTACACAGAGTGAATTACTGATTCAACTACTATGTTTACATTCTATTTGCATCAGAACTAATTATCATGCTTCATAAAAGGTACTAATATATATCTAGCCTTAGCATGTGTGTAATTGCAAGGGATGGTTTATGTCTATATTCTAAGACAGAATTTATGGGAACAGAAGCAAAGGAGCAGAGACCATGCTCACTATATTCCATTTCAGGAGTTACTGAGATTGGTGTTTATGAAAATTTTGAACTCCACATTCTATGTAGCTTATAATACCTGGAAACCAGAGACTCTGGGACTCAGCATCTAGAAAGCCACATGCTTTTTGATATTTGCCCCCATAAAATAAGGAGGTTTTTGTTATTGGTATAATATATTTCTCCTATTTGTGAGGTGGATATAAGTAATATGATTTTAAAATCCTTGCATCATCAAAAAATATGTCAAGTCTTGTGATTCAGCCCTCTCTGCCATTGTATTTTATCTTTATACTATTGATGATAGCAAAATCTAATACTACAATATTAGCTTTTGAAATTTACCATCATATAAACTTTCATATCAATGAAATGATATTGAACATATATTTTGTGGCTTTCTTTGTAAACTTACTGGTCTATGGAAAGATGATAGAAAAGGTTTATTGTTCTGATCATTCTAACACAAGACACATCATACTGCAAACTTTTTAACTTAATGATTTGATATCCACTCACCAACTTTACTGCTAAGAGCTCTTACATAGGCTGGCTATTACTTGTGATTACTTCATACAAGCCAATTATGTGAGATTTATACATATGTGGGTACCATTTTAATTTGCTTTTCATTATTTTGTTTTCTTTCTTGTATGTATAGTACTATGTATTTACAATTCTTACTAGAAATAATTCAAGCTTGTAAGCATTTCATACATTTTAGTGCACTAATATTTAGTTTTGCTATTATAGATAGCAAAAATTTCTTACTAGAATTTTTTAAAACTATAATTTCCTATCTTAAAAACATTATACAACTAGGAAAAATTAATTAATGACTTAGTTTTTTAAATGAAATAACTCATTTCAATATGAAGAATATTAGCAACATATTTGATTCACAACACTTATATTTTGTGCCTTTGCTAAAGATGAATATAAATATTTTATTATTTTTTCACTTGAAATAAAAACTTTGTGTTGTAAGAATGATTTTCTTAAAAGTAATCTGATATATTAAAATGCATGCATATATGCTATTTGTATATGTACTACCTGAATATATATCAAAATTAGAATATGTTATTATATTATATATATATATATATATATATATATATACACACACACACACACACACACAAATGGCCATGATTCTATTCTTTTTAATGCATGCATGTGCATGCATGCATGTGTGCATGTGTGCGTGAGTGGGTGTGTGTATGTATGCATAGGTATATGCAGGGAGACAGACATAGAAATTTTCTTTAAAGAATCAAATCAAATGTCTTTCCAGCTTTCTAGAAAAATCTAAAATTCCTGTGTGTATTGATAGGAAAACATTTCAGACATTTTTGCCAATATTGATACTATAAGATGAATTCTTCTTCAGAGAGTATTTATTTCTACACTCACCATAATTCCATAAAATATGTATTGGAAAATATCTATTCTATAAAAAGTTTCCAGATCAACTAAGAATATGTATAAGGGTCTAAGACATAAAAGGTCCTTTAATACATAGATGTTGATGACACTTTATTTATTATGTTTAATTTAATTTTATTTATGCATTCTCTACTATTACTATACATCCCAACTACAGTCTCTTCTCCCTCCTCTCCTCCCAGTCACCCCAAATTCTCCTCTACTTGAGATCTACTTCTCCTGCATTTCCCTTCAGAATATAGGCCTCCCAGTAATATTAATTGGACTCATATCAAGATGCAATAAGTTTAACCATAAGCATTCATATCAAGTTTGGATGAGGTAACCCACTGGGAGGAAAAGGTTCAATTTAAAATGTGTTCAGTGATGGGTTTGAACGTTGTTCATTTTTTCTAGATTGTTGAGAGATATATAAAGTATCTACTTCAATAGTTTGTTCTTGGGACATATACATACACACACACACACGTGCGCACACACACATACACACACACATAAATTTCTTATTTTAAATAATGATCGCAGTTCCCTATCCCTCCCTCCCTGCCATGCCCCTGACCCCCTCCAATCCCCTACTCTACAGGGAGGTTGATGCCTTCCATGAGGGGTCATCGAAATCTTTCAAGTCATTTGGAGAGGGACTAGGCCCTCCCTCCTGCCTCTAGGCAAGAGAGTATCCCTCCATGGGGAATGTGCTCCCAAATTCCTCTCGTGCACCAGAGATGCATCCTGGTTCTACTGTCAGAGGTCCCTTAGACTGCCCAAGCCTTCTGAGACCCATGTGCAGGTGGTCTGATAGTTTCCCAGCTATCAGCTGGGGGTATATGAGCTCCCACTTGTTCAGGTCAGCTGTCTCTGTGGGTTTCTGTAGTCTCTTCTTGCCTCGAATTTTTATTAATCCTCCTCTCTGCATATGGATTCTAGGAGTTCGGCTCAGTGTTTAGCTGTGGATGGCTGCTTAAGCTCTTTTCTTAAGTAGCTATAATCACAGGTGGATTCATCCTGAAGTCAGGTATTTGATTTATTTTGATTGATAGAAGCCATGTTTTCTTGTCCTTGTCAGTACAATGAGATCTTAAACCTGGCTCTTTCAGTTTGGGTGGGAGAATTAAGGACAGAAAAGTATGAGACATTTCCCCAGGGACTCATATAGTAGCAAAATGATATTATCCATTGATACTGAGGTAACTTGAGCTAGCAGTCAACTACGAATACAGTCTGATAATGAAGACAGTGTGATAGTCATGTGCTGAGATATTAACTAATCATATCTTTCTCCTATTTTCTATGTCCTTTTGGTTCTTGAAACTGAAATGCCTGCTCTGTAGATACTTTATTGTTATGTATTTTTTTCTGTGTGTGTGTGTGTGTGTGTAATAAAAATCCCCCTTCAAAAATGCAAGTTTTTCAGAAAAAAATTATTAATTTTAATGCATATTTTGTTCTCTCAATTAATCATGCCAGAATTAACAATGATTTACTAATGGATGAAAGAAGAGTCTTTTGCATTGGAATACCTAGGAATATTCAAGATCAGGAAATATGGAACAAGTAAGTAGTACCATATTTAACAAATTGAAAGAAAATTTTAGTCAAAGGATATATAACAGAAACTCTGTCAAAAGGATGACCCAACACAGTCCCATTATCTGCTAAATATGCTTAATATGACACTTATCAACAATATTTTCATCTCAGATAAGTAATTCTGAGTAATAAGCCAGATGCTCCATTTAAGAATACTAGGGATACATCTCTTAGGAATATGGCAGTGATAGCATTCTCTCATTGCTTCTATTTTTGGATGCATTTGTGCATTTTTTCTTTTGTCTTTGTCCCCTTGCCAAATGTGACTCAAGATTTCTAGAGTGTCTTTCTGTCAAAGATTTTTGGATGTGGATTACATTTCCATCCTGTGCTCATATTAGAAGTGGGTGTTGTGGAGGAGGGAATATTTAAAAGGGAGTCAGTTCTACATAGTATTTATATGTTGTAAATTATCTTGTACTTAGTATTTGTGTGACATTCTTTTGAGAATGTCACAGACATTATTTCACTTATTGGTGCTCACAGAGTTGTATTATACAGTAATTTTATCCATATTGGAAAACTGAAAAGCAGAGTTACATCAACCTCTTCTTGGACATGGAGCCATAAAGTGAAAATTCAGTTTGAATCAAAGGGATCTTTCACAGAAACCCTTGGATTAGCTGGCTCTCTAAAATCCTTACATGAGGAAACAAAGGACTGGCTACTGTCACCAGTGAGTGTGGTTGTTGATACTCTCACTGTCATAACTATAAATGAAAATCTTCTGATTTTCTTTCTTTGGTACATTGTTGAGACACAAAGCTGAATGTGTGATGCCTGTTGTTGTGTAAATAAGCACAATAAGCATGACACTTGAGAATGTTGATAGGATGTGGAATGTGCAGTTGCAGCTTATCTTTGCTGACAGGCAGGTGTACTCTCCATGTTCTAACTGCTGGCTTTTTATTGTTAAATGGATAACATTTCATTTTCTAAGACAACTTTAATTCTTCATTTAGTGTTTTGGGATTTGCAGAGAATATTCAGCAGCTTGACAGAAAAGATAATTGAACTGTGTTCAGAAGTCTAACTGTTCAGTATTGGGAAGCATATGACAGAGAAGGCTCTTGTTGGAAATAAAGTGACTAGGTTGGACCACAAGTAATGCCAATGTTCTGTACTAGTTAGGGTCATTGTGAAGAACTGTCAGTGTTGTATAAATTTTGTGAAAGCTCATGACTGTAGTGTTATGAAAAAATAGTGCAAAAATGTGCAGAACAAAGAATGACTGTGGTAGTTTGAATGACATTGACCCATATAGGATCATATATTTGCATGGTTAATCCCCAGGTGGTAAGATATCTGGGACTGATTAGCGGTGACGCCATGTTGGAGAAATGTATCCCTGAAAGTGGGCTTTGATGTTTCAGAAGCTCATACCAGGTCCTGTGTACTGTTTCTCCTCTGAGTACCAGGATATGCTCTCAGCTACTTTCCAGCATCATGCCTACTAGCAAACTAACATGTTCCTCACCATAATAATACTGGATTAAGTGTCTGAAATTTTAAGCAATCCCCAGTTAATTTTTAAAAGTAATTTATTTTCTCTATTCACCCAAAAGCTATTTGGCATTTCAAGGCCTTTGGAGGAAAAATCCTGCTCTCTGGCATTGAGCAGTCAGGCTCCATTATGATGAATTCAGGGTGGTGAAATATGAGAGGCAGAATAATTCATGGGACAGGTAGTGAGATATATCTAAAAAGGCTAGGGCAGTGAGGAGTAGGCTGAGTTGCATGAGCTGCTTGCCCTCCCCCAACCACATCAAGGGCAATGGTGATGTCTGGGCCTAGCTGCTCTCAAGTGCCATGACTTGGTCCATGGACCTGAGGCATCTGTAGGGGGTCTGTGTTGATTTCTATGGTTCCTTTACTACCAAGGGCCCTATGGACACCCAAAATCTGGGACACCTACCTGTGACCAAGTTGATGTTCAAGGGATGTGCCCCCATGCTGGAGCCATGCTGCTCCAGGATTTCTGAATTGATGCCACCCAGGACCATGGTTTGCTATTGGGGCCATATCTGAGTCTGTGGCTTTGATGCAGCTGGGCTCTGAGTTGACATATGTAGCTCTTGTTGCCACCAGTCTTGCAGATGCCTGCTTTTTGTTCAGACATTTGAGGCCATATTGGTTTTAGCAACCAAGGCCATAACGGATTGGGTGGCCTTTGCTTCCACCAGGACTATGCTGTTATCTGGTCCAGAACTGCAATTGTGGGCCATGTCTGGCTCTGTGGACTTAACTCCAACCAGGGTCTGTGTCAATGTGTGTGGCTCCTGTTGCCATTAAATATCAAGTGAGTGGACAGCCATGATTTGGGCTGCAATCTGGGGACATGTCTGTGTTTGGGGCCATACAATCACTGGAGCTATGCTCATCTGGGTGATATGCAATGCTAACTAAGCCTATAATTGATATCTAGGCTGTTACCAGGACCACTGCAGTCTGAATCTGTGCTGATGTCCGTGTTCTGGGTTACCACCAAAGGTCACACTGATTCCTAGGATCTTGGCCTCTACCTGTGACCTCCTTGTGTCCAATGATGCCCTGGTAGGCCATACAGACATGAGTGAGATGCACCATGACCCCATTACAACCAAAAGCCATGAAGGTGGGATGGCTATACAGAGATATTCCATACGAGTCACTGACAGCACTAGGCAGAACCACTCCCACCCTCAACAACTGTAGCCAGCTGGGAGAAAACCCTGCACTTCCTCAGGCAGCACAGTAGAGCTGTTCCTGCTGACATGGGTGAAATTAGCTGCCTCTGAAAATATGACAATGGGAGAGCTAGTTCTGCTATATGATAGCATGGGCAAGAGAGACACAAGCCCATTTGTCTCTTGCCCCTTGCTCCTTGCCCCTTGCCACCTATAGCAGGAAGGAAAAGCTGCTCCTAGTGTCAGAAGAGTGGGAACATGGGAGATCTGGCTCACACTTCATCTGCCATATGATGGGGTGGGATAAGGAGAAACGATCTCACCCTTGCCAGCTGTGTTGGTGGGAGAACTTGTCTTGAGGTCATGTGACTTGGAGAACTGGTACTGTCCCCACAGGCAGCAGCCTTAGGGAGAGCAGGCATAGTAGCCAGCTCCAGTCAGGGCATAAATCTGATCCTGCTGGTGGGAGGCAGCAGTAAACCTGGCCTGTTGGCCTGAGAGCAGGAGACTTGCTCCACTCTTTGCCACCTGCAACAGGTGGTAGGTGTGTTGAGAGCTATCCCCAGGGCATAAGAACTGAAGAGCTGGCTCTATGCCTCACCAAGTATAGCACTGAGGAGAGCAGACCCTGACCTAGCCTGGACAAAAGAGTAGGCTGGCCTTGCTTAATTAATTTTGTGGGTCATGTTCTCCTGGTGTCCTCAAACCCTTTGGCTCTGACAACTCTTCTTTCCCCCTCATCTGCAGAGTTCCAGTAAAGAGTTTGCTTGGTTGTGGCTTCTTCACACCAGAGAACACCAGTGCTGACGAATTAAAGGTCCCATGCAATCTGCCATGACCTCACAGGCTAACTCAATAGCTGAGGAACATGGAGTGCCCTTCCTCCCTCCAGAAAAAGCTTCCTGCTCTCTACCTGCCCTTATCTGGAGAATGTCCCTGGTCCTGGAGGACTGACCTCATCTAAAAGATGTCTTTAAAGCAGATGCCTGATTCAACTTTAGCTTGACCTCTGGCCACAGCTCCCCACTAAGAAGACTTGTGCTAGGACCTCTGCTATAAGTACCCATGCCACATATTAAGCCTTGTGATAGAGCAATACATAATGCAAATTAGTGTTTGTCCCCAGGCTTCCAAACCTATATATTCTTTATGCTCAAAATAAAGTTGAGCTGATTCACTGAGTTCTGTCTCCTGGAGTCCTCCCTCTGTCTATGCTCATGTACCATGTACAAAGATTTCTGTTCATCCTTCAGCCTCTTCTTCTCTTAACCTGATGGCCAGGCTGAAGAGGACACCCACACGTAAGATTGAATTGTCTACCAATAAAAAATACAAATTATTTTAAATCACAAGTAAAATATCTAGCAACTGTCTATAAGTGACTGGAATCTGTCATACCAAACACTATTCCACTATTCATAGATACATTAACCTAATGTTTATTTTCCAATTATATTTATTTTCAAGTAGTTACTGTTCCATTATAGGAAATCAATATACTAGAATTTTTCTTTTTTTCTATCTAGTTTTTTGTTACCCTGCATGATATCCAGTTTGTTTCATGATTCCTGTTTTTCATATCGTCAGTCTTATGTCATTTGTCTTTCTGCTCATCATCTTAAGTCAAATTCAACATTTTGTTATTGTAGTTTCTTCATACCATAAAAAATTGCTATTTATGGCAAATTTTCCTGTGACTAACCATCTTTTTTTTTTTTAACCACTGATAGATATAGATAAGATGCATTTTTTTTTTTTTCTTTTTTTTTTTTGCTTTTTTAGGGAACCTGTTCATTTTATTCATTTCGTTATTTCCCTAAACCCTATTTGGACAGTACATAGCTTTTATTTCTGGCTGCCTATTTTGGTATTCATTTACTTTGGGTCACCTCATTTCTATTAAAACTAATGATTTGAAACCTTTTTTTATATTAACTTAGCTATTGCAGGCTATTTTTATATCATCTATAAAACCCAGTGGTTTAGATATTGCAAAGTCATGCCCTGCAGGGTGTTTCATGGATACACTTTTTCATATTTCTAGCATCACAATTATGGTGTCTTAGGTTTTTTTTTTTATGCATATAGAGTTTTTTTATTTAATTTTATATAACAAAGTCCAATTAAATGAAAACAAACATTTATACACAATATTTGGGAATTTGGGCGTCGTTCTTTCCAAACTACTTCCTGCTGGTAAGGGGCGCTGTCTTGGGGGATTCGAAGAAGATTCAGATATCCTAGCTGTAGTCTGTAGGGCTGTTTTGTCCAGCTGTTTGGAATGTAGGATCAGCTTGTACTCTGTTTCAGGCGGTCTGGTGTGATCAAACCACATTAGTCTGGAAGGAATCCACATCTTTTCATTTTCTGTGGAAACAAAAATAGAAATACTTTTCCCCAGTAACTTGTTCTTCAACTTAAATTTTGGAGTCAAAGCATTTTTTTTTTTTTTTATTATTTTACATGTCGATCCCAGTTCCCTCTCCCTCCCTCCCTCCCTCCCCCAGCCCTCCCTCCCTCCTTCCCTCCCTTTTACCCTCTCTGCCCTCTCCCATGCACTCTAAACACCCTCCCCTCCCAACCCCCCACCACAATTCCATATGTAGGGGAATGCCATCCAGTTGGGGTCATGTAGATCTGACAGGTCCTGTGAAGTAGGGACTAGGGCTTCTCTCCTGTCTCTAGAATAAGGCAGTTATCCCTCCATGGGGGATATGTTTGCAAAGTCCTTTTGTGCACCAGGGATACATCCTGGCTCCACTGTCTGAGGTCTCTTAGACTGCTCAGTCCTTCTGGCTGAGACCCATATTCAGGGGGTCCTGAGTCAGTCCCATGCTGGCTTCCCAGCTATCAGTCTAGTGGCCCTTAGCTCCTCCTTGTTCAGGTAAGCTGTCTCTATGTGTTTCTGCCGCATGGTTTGTCCTCTCCATCTGCTTCTGGGTTCTAGTTTGACTCAGTGTTTATGTATGGGTGTTTGCTCCTGTTTTCAACAGGCATTAGTTGAGGGCTCCATGGAGAAGTTAGTTGTTGATCTCACTCTCCGGGAAGGGCATTTATGATAGCCTTTCCACGGAAGCTGAGATTGTTAGTTGGGAGCAGTCTTGTAGTTCTCTAGACCTTTCTTTGTGTTCAATTTTATCTTCAAACCAATATTGGCTCCCTCTTTTATGTTCTCTCTCTCTGTCTCTGTCTCTCTCTCTCTTCCTATTTTCCATTCCTAACCAGGCTCAATCCTCCTGGTCGCACATGCCTTCCTCTCCTCCCTCTCATTTTCTCCTACTTCTCTCTCCATTAGCTGTCCTCCCCATTTCCCTGAGCTCTGGGGGACTTGTCCCTTCCCAGTTCTGTGAGGGACTTTATATGAATCTCTTAGAATACACCTTGTATCCTAGTTCCTCTGGTGATGTGAATTATAGGCTGGTGATCATTTGATCTAGGTCTAAAATCCATATATGAGTGAGTACATACTGTGTTCCTCTTTTTGTGACTGGGTTACCTCATTCAGGATGGTTTCTTCAAGTGCCATCCACTTGCCTGCGAATTTCAAGATACCATTATTTTTTTCTGCAGAGTAGTATTCCATTGTGTAGATGTGCCACATCTTCATTAACCATTCTTCAATTGAGGGGCATCTAGGTTGCTTCCAGGTTCTTGCTATTACAAATAGTGCTGCTATGAACATAGTTGAACAGATGTCTTTGTTGCATGGATGTGAATCCTTTGGGTATATGCCTAAGAGGGGGATTGCCGGGTCCTGTGGTAAACTAATTCCCATTTTCCTGAGGAACCGCCATACTGATCTCCAAAATGGCTGTATGAGTTTGCACTCCCACCAGCAGTGGAGGAGTGTTCCACTTTCTCCACATCCTCTCCAACATAAGTCATCACTGGTGTTTCTAATTTTAGCCATTCTGGCAGGGGTAAGATGGTATCTCAAAGTTGTTTTGATTTGCATTTCCCTGATAGCTAAGGATGTGGAGCATTTTCTTAAGTGTCTTTCAGCCTTTTTGATTTCCTCTATTGAGAATTCTTTCTTCAGTTCTGTACCCCATTTTTTAATAGGGTTATTTGGTGTTTTGTTGACTAGTTTCTTGAGTTCTTTGTATATTTTGGAGATCAGCCCTTTGTCGGATATAGGATTGGTGAAAATCTTTTCCCAGTCTGTGGGCTGCCGTTTGGTCTTGTCAACTGTGTCCTTTGCCTTACAGAAGCTTCTAAGTTTGAAGAGGTCCCATTTATTAATTGTTTCTTTCAGTGTCTGTGCCCCTGGAGTTATGTTCAAGAAGCGGTCTCCTATACCAATTTGTTCAAGGGTACCTCCTACTTTCTCTTCTAAGAGGTTCAATGTGGCTGGATTGATGTTGAGGTCTTTGATCCATTTGGACTTGAGTTTTGTGCATGGCGACAGACATGGGTCTATCTGCAGTCTTCTACACACCCTCATCCAATTGTGCCAGCACCATTTGTTGAAGATGCTGTCTTTGCCCCATTGTATAATTTTAGCTGTTTTGTCGAAAATCAGGTGTTCATAGGTGTGTGGATTAATATCAGGATTTTCAATTCGATTCCATTGGTCTACCTGTCTATTTTTATGCCAATACCAGGCTGTTTTCAGAACTATAGCTCTGTAGTAGAGCTTAAAGTCAGGAATGGTGATGCCTCCTGAAGTTCTTTTATTGTATAGGGTTGTTTTGGCTATCCTGGGTCTTTTGTTTTTCCATATAAAGTTGATTATTATCCTTTCAAGGTCGGTGAAGAATTGTGGTGGGATTTTAATGGGGATTGCATTGAATCTGTAGATTGCTTTTGGCAAGATTGCCATTTTTACTATGTTTATCCTACCTATCCAAGAGCATGGGAGATCTTTCCATTTTCTGGTATCTTCTTTAATTTCTTTCTTTAGAGTCACAAAGTTCTTATTATATAGGTCTTTTACTTGTTTGGTAAGCGTTACACCAAGATACTTTATGTTGCTTGTGGCTATTGTAAAGGGTGATGTTTCTCTGATTTCTTTCTCTGCCTCTTTGTCGTCTGAAAAAATAGGGCTACTGATTTTTTGAGTTTATCTTGTATCCTGCTAGTTTGCTGAAGGTGTTTATCAGCTGTAGGAGTTCCCTGGTAGAGTTTATTGGGTCGCTTATGTAAACTATCATATCATCTGCAAATAGAGACAGTTTGACTTCTTCCTTTCCAATTTGGATCCCCTTGATCTCCTTTTGTTGTCTTATAGCATTAGCTAGAACTTCTAGTACGATATTGAAGAGATATGGAGAGAGAGGACAGCCTTGTCTTGTTCCTGATTTTAGAGGAATTGGCTTAAGTTTCTCTCCATTCAGTTTGATGTTGGCAGTTGGTTTGCTGTATATTGCTCTTATTATGTTTAGGTATGTTCCTGTTATCCCTGACCTCTCCAAGACCTTTATCATGAAAGGGTGTTGAATTTTGTCGAAGGCTTTTTCAGCATCTAGGGAGATAATCATATGGTTTTTCTTTTTCAGTTTGTTTATATGGTGGATCACGTTGATAGATTTTCGTATGTTAAACCATCCCTGCAATCCAGGTATGAAGCCTACTTGGTCATGGTGGATGATTTCTCTGATGTATTTTTGAATTCGGTTTGCCAGTATTTTATTGAGTATTTTTGCATCGATGTTCATCAGGGATATTGGTCTGTAGTTTTCTTTCTTAGTTGTGTCTTTGTGAGGTTTGGGTACCAAAGTTATTGTGGCCTCATAAAAAGAGTTTGGCAATGAACCTTCTGTTTCTATCTTGTGGAACAGTTTGAGGAGTAGTGGTATTAGTTCTTCCTTGAATGTCTGGTAGAATTCTGCACTGAATCCATCTGGCCCTGGACTTTTTTTGGTTGGAAGGCTTTCGATGACTGCTTCTATTTCATTTCGGGTTATAGGTCTATTTAAGTTGTTTGTCTGTTCTTGATTTAATTTTGGTAAGTGATAGTTATCCAGAAACTTGTCCATTTCCTTTGAATTTTCAATTTTTGTGGAATACAGATTTTCAAAGTATGACCTGAAAATTGTCTGGATTTCCTCTGTGTCTGTTGTTATGTTCCCCATTTCATTTCTGATTTTGTTAATTTGCATGTTCTGTCTCTGCTTTTTCGTTAATTTGGATAAAGGTTTGTCTATCTTGTTGATTTTCTCAAAAACCAACTCTTTGTTGCATTGATTTTTTGTATTGTTTTCCTGGTTTCTATTTTGTTGATTTCAGCCCTCAAGTTGATTATTTCCTGGCGTCTACTCCTGCGGGTGAATTTGCTTCTCTCTGTTCTAAGGTTTTCAGTTGCGCTGTTAATTCTCTTATGTGACTATCCTCTGTTTTCTTCATATGGGCACTTAGTGCAATGAACTTCCTCGTAGCACTGCTTTCAAGGTGTCCCATAAGTTCGGGTATGTTGTATCCTCATTCTCGTTGAATATTAGAAAGTCTTTAATTTCTTTCTTTATTTCTTCTTTGACCCAGGAGTGGTGCAATTGCACATTGTTCAGTTTCCATGAGTTTGCAGGTTTTCTGCTATTTGTGTTGTTGTTGAATTCCAATTTTAAAGCATGGTGGTCCGATAAGATACAGGGGACTATTCCTATTCTCTTGTATCTGTTGAGGTTTGTTATGTCACCTAGTATGTGGTCGATTTTAGAGAAGGTTCCATGTGGAGCAGAGAAGAAGGTATATTCTTTTGTCTTTGGATGGAATGTTCTATAGATGTCTGTTAACCCCAGTTGAGACATAACTTCTGTTAATTCTTTTGTTTCTTTGTTGAGTTTCTGATTTGTGGTCCTGTCTAGTGTTGAGAGTGGTGTATTGAAGTCTCCCACTATAAGTGTGTGAGGTTTTATATGAGCTTTGAGTTTTAGTAGTGTTTCTTTTACGAATGTGGGTGACTTTGTATTAGGGGCATAGATGTTCAGAATTGAGACTTTGTGTTGATGGATTTCTCCTGAGATGAATATGAAATGACCGTCTTCATCTCTTTTGACTAATTTTGGTTTGAAGTCTAACTTGTTAGATATTAGGATAGCTACGCCTGCTTGCTTCTTATTTCCATTTGATTGGAAAATCTTTTCCCAACCCTTTACCCTGAGGTAATGTCTATCTTTGAAGCTAAGATGTGTTTCTTGTATGCAGCAGAAGGATGGATTCTGTCTTCGTATCCATTCTGTTAGCCTGTGTCTTTTTATAGGTGAGTTAAGACCATTAATGTTGAGGGTGAGTAAGGACCATTGATTGTTGATGCTTGTTTGATTTAGGTTTGTTGTTGGCAGTGGTATTGTGAATATATTTGTTCTGCTTCACCCTTGGTTTCTGGTGTAGTTGGATTATCTGTTGCCTACATTTTTGTGGGCGTAGTTACCTTCCTTGGGTTGGAGTTTTCCTTCCAATACTTTCTGTAGGGCTGGATTTGTAGATACATATTGGGAAAATCTGGTTTTGTCATTAAATATCTTGTTCTCTCCATCTATATTGATTGAGAGTTTTGCTGGATATAGTAGCCTAGGCTGGCATCCGTGTTCTCTTAATACTTTTAGAACATCTATCCAGGACCTTCTGGCCTTGAGGGTTTCCATGGAGAAGTCAGGTGTAATTTTGATAGGTCTGCCTTTATATGTTACCTGTCCTTTTTCCTTCGCTGCTCTTAATATTCTTTCTTTATTCTGTATGCTAGGTGTTTTGATTATTATATGTCGAGGGGTCTTTTTCTTTGGTCCAGCCTATTTGGGGTTCGGTATGCTTCTTGTACTTTCATGGGCATGTCCTTCTTCAGATTTGGAAAGTTTTCCTCGATGATTTTGTTGAATATGTTTTCAGCACCTTTGAGCTGGGCTTCCTCACCTTCCTCTATGCCTATTATTCTTAGGTTTGGCCTTTTCATGGTGTCCCACATTTCCTGGATGTTTTGTGTTAAGGATTTGTTGGATTTATGATTTTCTTTGGTCGATGAATCTATTTCTTCTAGTTTATCTTCTGCGCCTGAGATTCTCTCTTCCATCTCTTGAATTCTATTGGTTATGCTTGTGTCCGTGGTTTCCGATTTTTTGCCCAGCTTTTCAATTTCCAGCTTTCCTTCCATTTGTGTTGCCTTTATTTTCTCAATTTCAGTTTTCAAATCTTGAACCGTTTCCTTCACCTGGTTAATTGTTTTTTCTTGGCTTTCTGTACTTTCCTTAAGGAATTTGTTCATTTCTTCCACTTTTTTGTTTGTTTTTTCCTCCATTTCTTTAAGGGATTTTCTCATATCTTCTTTGAGGGCCTCTATCATTTTTATGATGGTGATTTTTAAGTCGTACCCTTCTGCTTCCTCTGCTTTGTTGTTGTGTTCCATTCTAGTTGGTGTAGATTCCCTAGATTCTGGTGGTGTCATGTTTGTCTTTCTGTTGTTAGGTGTTCTCTTGTATTGCCTTCTTCCCATAGTTTCTTCCAGTAGGTGTTGGTGGTGTCTCTTCCTCTCTCTATGGTCCTTCCCAGATGGGCTTATGTGGATCAAAGATTCAATGTCTGTAGCTCTGTGTGGTCCAAGCTCTCTAGGAGGCTTCTCTCTGGCCAATAGCCGGCAGAAGAGGACGAGGGCTGGACTGGAACTTGAGAAGGTTTTGCAGGGTAGTGGGATCTCACTGGAAACTGGCGCTCTCCAGCTGAGACCTCGTTCTTTGGCAGGGGCCCGGATTTGGGGGTCAAGGATCTTGCCTGCAGGAACTCCAAGTGGACCCGCAGAGATAGGCGGATCTCTGGGAGGGGCCTGGGACTCCAGCAGAGGACTGGAGGCGGGGTCAGGGACCAAGCCGGTGGAAATACAGGTGGTCCCACGTGGATAGTCAGGTCTCCTTTGTTCGGAGTTGCTCCGAGAGGTCTCCGAAGTAGGGTGGACTGTTGGCTCCCCCTAAGTGCATTTTTATGAGAATCTTCTGGTATGCAATGTAATAATAACAGTTTTTAGGTGATTGTTATGGATAAAGGGTTTTCAAGAAATCCAATTCCTTTAATTATATTTATATTTTAAGTAATAAATATAGAAAACTGAAACCACAGGAATAAGAGGAGTTAAAAATTTAAAGATGTATAAAATCACAATGTCTAGTATAAGTGAATGGACTTTAGAGTCCATTCTACATAGAGGGATACTCTCTGAGCCTAGACACATGGGGAAGGTGCTCTGCCCTGCTCCAAATGATATGACAAACATTGAAGAGTAACGGCTTGGTATGCCTTGCCCTGCTGGGGAGCAGGAAAAGGATGGGACCCAGGTTGGTGGGGGAAAGGGAGGACTGAAGGGGCAGAGGAATTGAATTGATATGTAAAATAAGCTTCATTCAAATTCTAAATTTGAAGAAAGGAAGGAGAGGAAAGCACATGGGACTAGGAATAGTGAGTCAGGTGAGGAATAGACCAGAGAAAAGAGAGGGAGAGAGAGAAAGAGATAGAGAAAGAGAGAAAGAAAGAGACAGAGAGACCATAAAAGAGGGAGCCATTATAGGTGAAGAGAAAACTGAACTCCAAAGAAATGTCCAGAGACTGACAAGACTAACAATTTGAGCAACTGTGAAAGGCTAACATACTGCTCCTTCCCTGATAAATGAAATTGATGCCACCAACTTATCCACCACCACAGAGCCCTCATCTAGTAGCTGATGCAAACAGAAGCAGACACCCACAACTAAGCACTCAGCCAAACTGGAATCCAGATGCAGAGAAGGCAGAGCAAGACCAGGTTTAGAAACCCACAGAGACAGCTTATGCTGCTGCCTCTGTAGTTACTGATCGCTTGCCCAGTATTCCTTCAGTTTGTGTTGTCTTTATTTTCTATTTCAGTTTCTGTCTTGAACCATTTTCCACCTGCTTAATTGTTTTTTTCTTTGGCTTTCTGTACTTTCTTTACTTTACTAAGAAATTTTTTCATTTATTCCAATTTTTGTTTGTTTTTCTTCCATTTCTTTAAGGATTTTCTCTCAATGTCTTTAGGCCCCTATCATTTTCATCTTCTTTGTTGTCTTCCGTTCTAGTTGGTGTATATTCTAGAATCTGGTGGTGTCATGCTTGTCTTTCTGTTACAGGGGTATTTCTTGTATTACACTCTTCCTACAGCTTGCAGGTGTTAGAGGGGTCTCTCCCTCTCTCTGCTACTTCGTGGTTTAGGTGGGTTAGAGGTTCACTGTTGTAGCTGCAGGTCCAAGCTCTCTAAGAGGTCTCTCCACAAGCAGGCTGGTGATGTGGGTCAGAGATCAGCTCTAGCAGAAGACTGGCTATGGGATCAAAGATGCCGAAGGCTGTGGGACTCAGGATGTTCCTAGTATCCATAGGCAGATCTAGCCTGGGCCTGCCACTCTCTGAGCTAAGGCCTCTTTTCAGCCAAGGCCCTGTGATGGGGGCTCAAGATCCTGCTGGAAGGGAACTCCAGTGGTCCTGTAGAGATAGGGAGGTTCCTGGGAGGGGCCCAAAACCCAGTAGAGAACAGAAGGCTCAGTCAGAAACCAGGTAGGTGGAAATTATGGGTGGTCCTGAGTGGATAGGCAGGTCTGGAGTGTTTAAAAGCTGCTCCATGATGTTCTGAAGGTGTCTGGAGTTTTGGCTCCACTCCCCAGTTCCAGTGCTCAACCAGAGCTAAAGACAACAGTGGGCAGGTAGGGCTATGGGGTAGGGAGAGGGCAGGCTTTTTGGTGGGTGTGGTGTGTATCAAAGCTCCAAGAGCACTTTCAATGGGGAAGGACATAAAGAGGCAGGGCTACTCACACCCAGGAATTCCTTAGGGAAGGATGTAGGGGGAGAGCTCACCCTCTAATTTGTTCCAGACTCTACCCTAGCCATGACTGGCAATGGGGACAAAGCCTGGGCTGATACTCAGGATGTTTCCTTGCATGGATAGTTGGATTCAGCTGGGACCCTGGCACTCTCCAGCTGAGACCCTTAGCAGAGGCCCTGGGATGGGAGTCAAGGATCCTGCTGGCAGGAACTCAGAGTGGTCCTGCAGATAGTGAAAATAATTAAGTCATGGGAAGATGTTCAGGGTTTTTTCTCAGACAAGCTGGAGGTAGAAACAGAGGGGTGAAAGGGATAGAATTCTATTTAAAATGTAGATATTTTAAAATAAATAAAATGTTTTCTTGACTATAAAAGAATGTGGGAGACCTCAGGCTCAAGAAAGTGGGAACAGAAATTAAACTTTGAAGAATAAATGAGGATATTCTCAAATTAATTTGTAATGAGTATCTAAGGGACAAGTTCTATCTTCATGTTTTTAAGCAATTAATCTTGAGGCTCCCTCATTGTGCCAAATTTTTGTGTGTGTTATTTACTATGTTTTCATTAGGATATTTTCCACTGTATTATTTGTTTTCCATATTTTTTGGATGAGGAAAGAAAAAATAACAGAATCATTAAATAGATACTTTATAACCTGTTTTACATCTCAAGGATCAGACTCTTCTACAGCCTCATGAAGTGACATGTTTGATGTTTACACTCTAAATATTAAGACAATGGTCCAGAATATTTTTCCCTTTTAAAACAGCTTTATCTTGAATGTGAACTTTCTTCTTTCCTTAGAATATTGAAAAAGTCATGCAAGAAAATTATTTCACTATTCTGAAAAGGTTCAGTACATTTATTTAAATACAGATTTTATCTGTAATGTACTTTGTGAATTTGAAAAAGTACCTCATCTTACATCACTTATATTATTAAAAAGAGAAAACTGAAATCACTCTTAAGTCAATTATCTCTATTAGATAAGCTAATTTTACAGGGTTTATAAAACAATATTTATTTTGTATGTAAACAAGGGTCTCATTTATAAAGAATGGTGTTAAGAGAGATAGAGAGAAAATAGACTAATCACAACGAGGCCTCTGAAGAACTTGAGATAGCAACATTCCCTTAACACCCAGATTCACTTGTTTTATATGGTCTTTTTCCTGCTCTGACCACAGAGATTCTAATAGTATTCTAGCATTTGCAGGTTATCTTCACATTTGAAATTCTTCTTTAGAAGTTTAAAAGCAAACAGCATGATGATCACAAGTCTTGTCTCAAATCAGTAATTCCCATGAAAATAGAAGGTGGAATTAGGCAGCTCATATTTCAAAACTCCAAAAGTGATTAGAGAGAGTCAACATGGCACTCTTTATTCAGCAAACCTATTCACTGTCCTGTTTCTGTGACTAATATAGGTGTTATATATCTGGTTTCTGGAATTATTTTGATTTGTTTATCATTAATAATATTCCATGATTTACCTAAAATTTTCTAATTAAAATTAATGAGTATTAAATTGATTGAAAAGGTTTATACGTGTTGAAAAATACGTTTCTCCACTATCAGCCATGGTAATACCAGAGTATGACATGGTTGTGCATATGTACTTAACAACATGGTTGTGCATAGTCATGAGACTATGATTCCTTTTTGCTTGTAGCCAAAAAGATGGCTGTATTTCTTAAGAGTTACATTCTGGGATGAAATTAAGGTGATTTTGAGAATTATTTTTTATTGAAAGGAAAAATGTTTAATTCATTTCTTTCATTCTGGTTGTTTAATTTCTTCTTTGATTTCCTGTTAGCTTATTTTCTGAAGAAAGGGGGGGGAGTATGGAGCTATAGGTGGAGATATGAGGGAAGCTTTAAAAGTTGGATGGAAGGAATCTTAATTAATAAGATATATGAAAAAAGTTCATTTTGTCAAAAATGCAAGGATGCATCTCATATTTTTATTTTACTACCTTTTTATTGGAACTATATTATTTTTTAACTTCTTTTATTTTATATAACCAAGTCCATTTAAATGAAAGCAAACATTTATAGACAATATTTGGGAATTTGGGTGGACGCCTCTTTCCAAACTACTTCCTTCTGGGGTACCACTGTAATGGGGGATTCTAAGAAGATGCAGAAACTTGGCTGCTGTAGTCTGTAAGGCTGCTTTGTCCAGCTGTTTTGAATGTAGGATCACCTGGTACTCTGTTTCAGGTGGTCTGGCTGATCAAACCACATTAGTCTGGAAGGGATCCACATCTTTTCATTTTCTGTGACAAAATAGAAATCCTTTTCCCAGTAACTTGTCCTTGAACTTAAAAATTGAGTCAAAGCACTTTTTAATTTAATTTATTATTTAGTACAACATCCTCAGTTCCCTCTCCTCCCTCCCTCCTTCTTCCCTCTGTCCCTCCTTCCATCCCTCCCTCCATCCCTTCCCTCCTTCCTCCTTACCCTCTGCCCACCTCTCATGCACCCTCCCATCCCCCCATCCCAATTCCATATGTAATGGAATGCCATCCAGTTGGGGTTATGTAGGTCTGACAGGTCATGTGAAGTAGGGACTAGGGCTTTCCAGTTCCTAGATTCTAAGAGATTCATATAAAGTCCCTCACAGAATTAGAGTGGGACAAGTCCCTCAGAACTCAGGGGAAGTGTGGGGAGCTCTTAATGGAGAGAAAAGTAGGAGAAAACGAGGGGGGAGGAAAGGAAACATGTACCACCAGGAAGATTGAGCCTGGTTAGGGAATAGAAGATAGGGGGAGAGAGAGAGAGAGAGAGAGAGAGAGAGAGAGAAAGACAGAGACAGAGACAGAGACAGAGAAAATAAAGAGGGAGGCAAGGCTTAAAGATAAAATTGAACAGAAAGAAAGGCCTAGAGAACTACAAGACTGCTGCCAAATAACAATATGGAACTATATTCTTGTATCATACAATACATCCCAATCACAGTTTCCTCCTTCTGCAGTCCTTCCAGATATCATTTACCTCCCATCTCTTCCTGATTCACCTCCTTTTTTCTTCAGAAAAAAAAATTGTCTCCAAGAGATGATGATGAGTAGGATCAAACCAGATAAAATCAAAAATTTCTATTTTTGTATGTTTTCTTCTCAGTTTGCTATTAATATTTTAGGATACAAAGTTTGGCATTACTACTTTAAACAAACTCTTGTTAAAAAAAAAAATACACACTAAAAATGCTGATTTATCATTACAAATGTCTCTTGTGGCACATATACTGAGATGCTATTCTTTCTCTTCCTTCTAAGTTATAGTCTTCAATTTTGCCCTTTTCTATTGAAAAGAAGGCTCTTTGTTTACACAATTTCAAACATCTGCTTTAGCAGTCATTGAATCCTCTCTGAAGTCAGCTAAGCTAAAGTTAGATTGTTTGTGCTTAGAGTAGTTAATATCAAATGTAATGAGTAAATGGATGCCAGAAGTATATGAAATTACTAATGTTTTCAATGATAGGTTTGTTTAGCTGAAAATAAATTGACAGCCATGAACTGGATTAATTCTCCTTCCACATCTTCAAGATTCTTCCTTCATTTGTACTGGAATGAAAAAAAAACATCTGAGTATGCAAATATTTGAAAATGTACATTTTAAAAACTGGGCCTGTAAACTTTCTCCATATTCTTCATTCTAGCCTAAATTTCATGAGTGTAATCTTTTTTTTTTTTTTTTTTTTTTTTGACTTCCTGGTTGACACTATCATTTTCTTAGAACCAATATAACCACTGTGATTTACTAAACAGCATGTCTAGCTTTGATGAAGGATCCTTGATCTTTAAAAAATCATTCTATGAAGAATTTTATAATACCACATGATCAGGTTGTTACATCAACACTTTATTATGTTGAATTTTCTGAATGTTTAGGAAAAATCGTCAGAGAAATCAGCCAAGAGAAAGAAACTTATACTCATATTAGAGGTATCAGCACATCATGTCAGTAGAGTGTTATAATTCACATAACTCTAGCTAAGAAGTACAGAAAGGAAAAGTCTATAATACTTTGTTTCTCCTTCCTTTTATTTCTTAAGATTAAGCTAAGGCACTGACTGTAACTGGTACATTTTCAGATTAGTGAAACTTCTGCAAACCCCTGATACATTCTCGGAGGTTATTTTATTAATATCACTGGCTTTTTGAACCAAATGGAACTAACCTAAAACCATTCTTAGCATCAAGAAATTCTAGTATCAAAAATAGGTAAACCAAATTATTTCTTTCATATTCATTTTTTACTATGTTTATATTTCCGTTATACTCAGCAGTTAAAATATTTTTAATAATACTTATGCAATTAGGCAACAATGTCTTGTTTACCAATGATCCTAAACAACCTAATTTTGCATTAGTAAATATCATATTTTCATATCATACTGAAACATTCCTTTGACTTCTGTGATGACAATGAAAATTTTATAGTATGCTCTCAATCCAAGTTTGTAACTTTGTCTCATAACAACAATAAGCATAAAACAAATAGTAAATAGTATTATGTTTTCTATATTTGGAGCTTTTATTCTAACAATGCTACAGGAAATAAATATGGAAAAATTAAAGTTTGGGGGACAATAGATGATGCTAAATTTTATCACTGAACTTTTGTAAAACCAAAGTCATAGCACTGGATACCTGTTTTCATGTGTTGCAGGTTTTCAATTTTTTCATTTTTCTAGCGATAATAGAGTTTATTTTCTAGCATTTTCTATGTTAATACCTGTATCCAAGGCTCTAATTGGCAACAGTACTTTCATTAAATGTAAGTAATAGCATCTGTGAAATACACACAATAAACAACAATGTGGCATAAGGTAACTGAGCAGAGAACCAATGTAAGGAAGCCAAGATAAATGTGCTAGATACACCACATTGTTGCAGAAATCTGTTCCATCTATTTTCCATACTTGGTGATATCTAAAACAGGCTCATTAATTCAAGTCTAAATAGTTATTTTCTTTCTTACAATTATTCAAACTAATTATCAACACTTAGAAATGTAATTAAATGTGGCATTAATTGACTATTTAGGTCTTGCAGTTTGCTCAGTAAAAATACAAGGTTTTGGCTTTAGTCTTCAGAAAGGATGCCATAAAAGATAGTGAGGTGTCAGTTATCCTAATATGCTGTCACTTGACAATGATTTTAAGCATATTTTATTTTTGACACATTTTTACTTGACTTTATTGCACTATACAGCTTGTGCATAATTTTTTCTTCCTATTTATTGATAAGTAATTATATATGAACCAACTTTTGCTAACATTAACGATGGTCTTTTTTGCGTGTGAACCTGAGACACTTTCCTTTTGTTCTCTAAACCCTAATACTATTTCATTTTGATTATTTTTGATTTCAGTTTGTAGTTTTGCTTTTCAGGTTTTGAAACAGAGTCATACTCTTCAGCAACTGGTTGCACTCGGCTCATACCTCTCAGTCCCAGAGGTGCTAAGACTAGGAAGCACAGTCGCGAGGTATTCCAAATAATAATAATAAAAACTATTTGTTAAAAGTAATAAAAGATTTTCAGAAATCCAATTAGTACAGGGGACCAAAATATTCAAAAACTAAAATTGACAATGGTGCCTGGGACAATGTAATAGTGGCCACTGGCAGGTGGTCCAAAAGCCACACTAATGCGCAAAGTGACTTAATAGAGCCTATTCTATATGGAGAGATACTTCACCCCACCAAGGCAGATCCATAAAAGGTGCTGATCTGACAAATGGGAGTTTCATGGATCCAAATCTGACAACTAGGAACAAGCACAGGAATGTGGGGGTAAAGATGTGCCTTGTTCCTGTCTCAATGATATGATGGGACAGACTTAGCAGACTTCCTAGGGGTGACCTTACCCACTGAGGAGAGATGGGAAAGAGGGAGTGGGAGGACAGGAGGAGGAAGAGGAAGGGAACTGGGATTGGAATATAAAAATAAATTAATAAGAAGAGAAATAAAAGACAAAGATTAGAGCTTTAACCCACTGTATATATGCATACATATATACGATCAATTAATATAAGCTTTATACACCAGCAACTGACCCCTTAATTAAATTGACTGTATCCTCCAGCACTATGACTTGTCAATTGCTCCCCAGATAAGTGTTAGAACTCATGATCCTCCTCCCATCAGGTTGGAAGGATGACAGGCTTGATCATAGATGTTGTGGTGTCAAAACACAATGGCTATTCCTGACAGAGTGCAGTGCCCATGTCATGACCAAAAAGATAAAATTTATCCATGGTCTTCCCTATACTGCCTTTAACAATATTCCAACTCTTTCTTCCAGGATGAGCCCTGAGGTTTCAAGTACAGAGGCAGATGCCCCATTTGTAGCTTTGTTCTCCATAGACACTTTAATGATTCTCTCCTTGATAGTTGCAAGTACTGACTTATTACTGTCAGCCATAATTAAGAAATATATGAAGCTTAGTAAAATTTAATTTAATAATGGAAGAAAGTGTCTGTTAAGAGCACATTCATTCCTACAAACCCAACAGAGACAAGATACTTTGGCTTAACACACTTCATTCCCATACTAGAAACAGAACAAGGGTAGAGCTCTAAAACCTAACCCCACCTTCTGATGGATGTATGTCCTCTAAGAAGACTCACCACCCATAACATGTACCTTGTCTTCTGACCCAAGCTTAATTAAAATATTCAAACAGATAAGTCTACATGAATATTATGTAGTCAAACCCTGACACTTGCTTGTCAAAATGTCTTGTGTTACAGGTCTATATAAAAAAAAATGCTTTAATATCAATTTAGAGAGTTGAATGTTAAACATTAAAATATATATATATATATATATATATGTATTTACATATATATATATATATAAACATTCAAACACACACACACACACATATATATATATATAATGTTCACTTCAAGTCAGAATACAATATTTTGAGTTTTATAGTTATGTAAAACACCTGGTGATCTAGAACAGTAGCCAGAGGTATTGTAGCTGCTCCACTGTAGTGTATGTCTAAATATAAATCTTATATTTATTTTCCAAGCAATCACACTCTTCTGTAAAGTGAAATGTGCTTAATGGGAACAATGTCACCTTGTATATCTCACAACTGTTAGAAGACTATCAACAGCAATATTCAACAACCTAACAGAAATTTCTGAAGGCATTTGCATTCTTAAAGATTTCTTGGTAGATCTGTTGGCTCCATTAGTCTCAATGAGATGTTTTGTAGGCAAATGAAAGTAATTCAATTTAGAAGCTCTTGAGCAAAATATGGTCCTTAGTTCACTCATTAATTATGTATACATGGAGAGCTGGACAACTCCCAAACAAAGCAATTCTAAATCATTTCAGCTGAAGTTCTTTCAAGTCATAACACAAAATGATGAATATCTGAACACAAAATTTTGTTATCTCTAAATTCTATATCTAAAGACATGCCTAAATCTCTGTCCTCATATTAGGATTCATTTAAAAGGCTATTTTATCAGTGAAAAGATTATAAAATAAACTTTAAACAGTGTAACTAACACAATAAAAGCATTTTAAGTAATGACTACCTTTACAATCACTGTATTCATGATAATCATGCTTTGTGTAGAAAGACATACCTATAAACTAAATCATATATTTTCTTATCAGGTATTTGATTTGAATTCCACTATTAATTGGATGCTAGAGACAAATCAATCAACTATTGTGACTAAACATCACATAATGAACAATACAATATTACACATCTGGACCTAGGGGTTACATGTTTATCTTTGAGATATAGTGGCTGTAAATTTTTAAAGTTTATATTTAATCGATGTCAAAGTCTGTTTCATAAGACAGAAGACAAAATGTTATGAATTTATGATAGTCTGTAGGTTTCAAATAAACACTAAAATAATTTAAAAGACATATGATGCTTGTGGATTCCGGGAATTTCCCTATTGCCAGGTTTCATGTTAAGCCCACAAGGGCCTTCTCTATCAAGGTGTCTCTTCTCTTTCTCTCCTCTCTTTCTTTCCCCAGCTCAACCTCCTTGATCCCTCGTGTCTCTCTGCACCCCCTTTCTCCTCTCTCTGCTACCGTCCTACCTTCCTATGCTCCAATTTACTCAAGAGATCTTGCTCCTTCCTCTTCTGGGATCCATGTATGTCTCCCTTAGGGTCCTCTGTTTCCTGGCTTCCTTGTGTTGTTGATTATATGCTAGTTCATCCTTTGTTCTAGGTCTAATATCAAATTGTTGAATTCCTAGAATCCAGTTTTAGAGAGGGAGGAGTGAAGAGCAAGGGTCAAGACCATGCTGGGGAAACCACAAAGGATTTTGATCTGAGCAAATGGGAGCTCATGATCCAAACTGACAACTAGAACAAGCATAGACCCAACCATACACTCTGAACACACATGTCAATTGAGGGCCTTGGGTAGTTTATGGGCCTCTGGGTAGTGGGACCAGTATTTATCCCTAGTGCTGGAGTGGCTTTTGGACCCATTCCCTATGGAGAAATACTCTTTTAGCCTAGATACAGGGTGGATAGTCCTTGGTCTTGCCCTTAAATGATGAACAGGCTTTGAAAATCCTTTAGAGGCTCACCCTCTCTAAGGAGGATGAGTGGAAGGGGAGATAGTGGTGAGCTCAGAGGACAGGATGAAAGGGAACTGAATTGGTATGTTAAACAAGACTTCAATATGAATAAAATTTAAAAATAAATAAGATGCACAAGTAGATTAATGCTTAATATAAACAAACAATAAGACATCTTTTGTATTAGAAGAGAGAAAGAACTTTTCATGGGTTGTGTCTTTTCATGTGGCAACAACAATAAATATACTTTACTCCAGATAGATGGTGTCACCACACACCCAGGAAGCAATTCTGCTGAAGTCAGCTTGGTGACTCATGGAGTTTAATGACTAATTTTTCTTAAATATTTTGTTTTGTTCTGTGATGTGTATTCATAAAAATATTGAAATTTTTGTGACAATTTAATAAAGAAAACACCTTACAAGTCATATCCTTCTCAAATGGATCTTTCAAAATGCAAAAAATTCTTAAAAAAAGATACTGTTTCTTCAAACAATATTTACCTATGTAAGCAAAGTGCTGATTGTTCATAATTCATGGAAATCTTCACAGGATAAATATGCCATATACATTAGAAAAAAATCATTCTTGGAAATTGATCTTATTTTCATTCTTATCCTTCATGTGAAATTTGAACATACACACACACACACACACACACACACACACACACACACACACTTGCTGTATTTCATTCATCCACTAGACTAGGCTGTTATTGATCACTCAGATCATCTGACCTCCCACTTGAGCCTCCATATTTTGTAATGATAAGATCAAAATGCCAATTTCCATTTTTCACACACTCTGTCAGTTGCCATTAGTGTCTCAATATCTTCATAGCTGAATTATGTTTGGTTTTGTTCATTAGAGTTAGGTTTATACAATATGAAATGTCATATATCATTATAGAAATAAATGACAGAATTTTTAAAGCTATTTCTTATTCTAATTGACTGTGAAAATGCATTTCATTCAAAGGAAATAATTTTCAATAAATAAAAGTTAAGATAGATTTATATTTTATAATTTTAAGTCATGTCACCCTGAATCTCTTAGACTCCTCCTTGTATCCTAGTTCCTCTTGCAGTGTGAATTATAGGCTGGTGATCATTTGCTCTATGTCTAAAATCCATATATGAGTCTTTTTGTGACTGGGTTACCTCATGGAGTATGTTTTCTTCAAGTTCCATTCACTTGCCTGCGAAATTCAAGATACCATTATTTTTTTTTCTGCAGAGCAGTATTCCATTGTGTAAATGTGCCACATCTTCTTTATCCATTCTTCAGTTGAGGGGCATCTAGGTTGCTTCCAGGTTTTTGCTATTATAAATAATGCAGCTTGAACATAGTTGAGCACATGACTTTGATGCATTGATGTGATCATTTGGGTATATGCTTAAGAGGGGGATTGTCAGGTCCAATGGTAGACTGATTTCCATTTTCCTGAGGAACCATCATACTGATTTCCAAATTGATGTAAAAGTTTGCACTCTCACCAGCAGGAAGCAGAGTCCCCTTGTCCAGATCCTTTCAGCATAAGTTGTCATTGGTGTTTCTACTTTTAGCCATTCTGCAAGAGTTAGATGGTATCTCAAATTTGTTTTGATTTGCAATTCCCTGAGAGCTAAGGATATTGAGCACTTTCAGTGTCTTTCAGCCTTTTAGATTTCCTCTATTTGGAATTCTCTATTCAGTTGTGTATCCAATTTTTTAATAGGGTTATTTGGTGTTTTGATGACTACTTTCTTGAGTTGTTTGTATATTTTGAAGATCAGCCTCTGTTGGATGGATTGGTGAAAATCTTTTCCCAGTCTGTGGGCTGCTGTTTGGTCTTGTCCACTGTGTCCTTTGCCTTACAGAAGCTTCTAAGTTTGAAGAGGTCCCATTTATTAATTGTTTCCTCTCAGTGTCTGTGCTCCTGGAGTTATGTTCAGGGAAGCAGTCTCCTATACCAATTTGTTCAAGGGTACCTCTACTTTCTCTTCTAAGAGGTTCAGTGTGGCTGAATTGATGTTGAGGTCTTTGATCAATTTGGACTTGAGTTTTGTGCATGGAGACAGACATGGGTCTATCTGCAGTCTTCTACACACCATCAACTAGTGCCAGCACCATTTTTTGAAGATCTCGCCTTGCCCCATTAACATTCCTTTAGCTGTTTTGTTGAAAATCAGCTGTTCTGAATATTAATGAGTTTATATCAGTTTCGATTTGATTCCATTGGTCTACCTGTCTATTTTGTGCCAATACCAGGCTGTTTTTGCAGAACTATAGCTCTGTAAGTAAAGCTTAAGTCAGGATTATTAATAATGCCTCCCTGCTTTGTGTACAGGGTTGTTTTGGCTATCCTGGATCTTTCCATATAAAGTTATTATCCTTCACGGTCAGTGAAGAATTGTTGTGGTGGGATTTTTAATGGGGATTGCATTGAATCTGTAGATTGCTTTTGGCAAGATTGCCATTTTATGTTTTATCCTTCCTATCCATGACATGGGAGATCTTTCCATTTTCTGGTATCTTCTTTAATTTCTTTCTTTAAAACCACAAAGTTCTTATTATAGGTCTTCCTTGTTTGGTAAGCATTACTCCAAGATACTTTATGTTCTTTATTATTGTAAGGAGTGATGTTTCTCTGATTTCTCAGCCTTTGTCATCTGAATAAAGTAGGGCTACTGATTTTTTTGAGTTTATCTTGTATCCTGCTAGTTTTGAAGGTGTTTATCAGCTGTAGGAGTTCCTAGTAGAGTTTATTGGGTAAACATGTAAACTATCATATCATCTGCAAATAGAGACAGTTTGACTTCTTCCTTTTCCAATTTGGATCCCCTTGAACTCCTTTTGTTGTCTTGGCGCTTGGCTAGAACTTCCAGAAGTACAATATTGAAGAGATATGGACAAAGAGGGCCCATTTGGCTTGTTTCCGATTTTAGAGGAATGGCTTTAAGCTTTCTCATTCAGTTTAATGTATATTGATTTTATTATGTTTAGGTATGTTCCTGTTATCCTGATCTCTCCAACACCTTACCATAAAAGAGTGTTGAATTTTGTCGAAGGCTTTTTCAGTTCTAGAGAGATGATCATGAAGCTCTTCTTTTTCAGTTTGTTTATATAGTGGATCACATTGATAGATTTTCATATGTTAAACCATCCCTGCAACACAGGGATGAAGTCTACTTGGTCATGGTGGATGATTTCTCTGATGTATTTTGATTTGGTTTGTCCATATATTTATTGAATATATTTGCATCAATTTTCTTGAGGGATATTGGTGTATAGTTTTCGTTCCTAGTTGTGCTTTGTGTGGCTTGGCTATCAAGGTGAATGTAACCGCATAAAAGAGTTTGGTATTGAACCCTTCTGTTTCTTTTGTGTTGAACAATTTGAGGAGTATTGCTGTTGGGCTCTTCCTTGAATTTCTGGTAGATTTCTACACTGAAGCCATGTGCTCCTGTGCTTTATTTGTTGGAAGGCTTTTGATAACTGCTTCAGTTTCTGTATGTCTATTTATGTTGTTTGTATGTTCTTGATTTCATTTTGTAAGTGATAGTTATCCAAAAATTGGTCCATTTCCTTTTCATTTTCAATTTTTGTGGACACAGGTTTTCAAAGTATGGCCTGAAAATTGGATTTCCTCAGTGTCTGTTTTTATGTCTCCTTTCTTTCTGATTTTCTGACTTTGCATGTCTCTCACTGCTTTTGCATTAGTTTGGAAAAAGGTTTGTCTATCTTGTTATTTTCTGGAGAAACCAACTCTTTGTTGCATTAATTTTTGGTATTGTTTTCTTATTTCTACTATTGATTTCAGCTCTCAAATAGATTATTTCATGGTGTCTACTCTTCCAGGTGAGTTTGCTTCTTTTGTTCTAAGTTTTTCAGTTGTGCTGTTAAGTATCTAATGTGTTTATCTTCAGCTTAGATTTGTTTTTAGTATGCAGAAGAAAGATGGATTCTGTCTTCCTATCCATTCTGTTAGCCTGTGTCTTTTTGTAGATGAAGAACCTTTAATGTGGAAAGTAAGGAGCATTAATTAGTGCTTGTTTGTTTTAAATTTGTTTTTGGCAGTGGTATTGTGAATTATTTGTCCTGTTTTACCCTTGGGTTCTGGTGAAGTGGAATTATCTCTTGCCTATGTCTTTGTGAGCATGTTTACTTACTCGGGGTAGTTATCCTTCCAGAATTTTCTGAAGGGCTGGATTTGTGATACATATAGTGAAAATCTGGCTTTGCCCTTAAATGTCTTCTTTACCTGTCTATACTAATTGAAAGTCTTTCAGGTTTAGTAGCTCGTGCTGGCATCCATGGACTCTTATCCAAGACCTTCTGGCCTTGAGAGTTTTCCTGGAGAAACTGTAATTTTGATAGGTCTGTCTTTCTATGTTACCTGTCCCCTTTCCTTCGTTGCTCTTAATATCTTCTTTATTTTGTATATTAGGTATTTTGATTATTATGTGTTGAGGGGTATTTTGTCTTTGGTCCAGTCTATTTGGTTTTCGGTATGCTTCTTGTACTTCCATGGGCATGTCTCCTTTAGGTTGGGAAAGTTTGTGTCTATGATTTTGTTGAATATATTTTCTGCTCCCTTGAATTAGGCTTCTTCATCTTCCTTCATGACTCTTTATCTTCATTTGGCCTTTTCAAATTTTTGTTTATTTTTTTCTTCTATTTTTTAATGAATTTTCTCATTGTCTTGGAGGGCCTCTATCATTTTTATAAAGATATTTTTTAAGTTGTTCTACTGCTTCATCTTTTTTGTTGTGTTCGGTCAGTTGGTGTAGAATCCCTAGATTCTGGTGGTGTTATGCTTGTCTTTCTTTATTGTTAGGTGTTTATTGTATTGCAGTCTTCCCATTACTCCTTCCAGTAGGTGCAGGGATTCTTCTCTTTCTCTATTGTACTCCCTGGTGGGCTTACATGGGCTAGACTTATATGTTTGTGACTTTGGGTGGTCCAAGCTCTCATGAGGTCTCTACAGGCAGAGTCCTTGCATTGGGTGTCAAAGATCCAGCAGGTAGGGACTTAGGATGGTCCCAAGGGGATAGTCAGATCTCTGGGTGAAGCCCAGAACTCCAGCAGAGATTTTACTTTGTACAAAGTGGATAGGCATGTCTCTAGCAGAGGCCAGGCTGTGGGTATCAGGCAGGACTCAGGATCTAGCTGGGGCCAGCCACTTTCAGCTGAGGCCTTCTGCAGAGGCCTGAGTTGGTAGTCAAGGATCCCACAGGCAGGGACTCAGGTTGGCCCCAGGATATAGGTGGATCTCTGGTAGGGACCTGGGGCTCCAGCAGAGGACTCTTGGTGGTGGTCAGAGATCAGGCAGGTGAGATACAGGGGTGCTCCTGAGTGAATAGGAAGTTTAGTGTGCTCTGAACAGCTCCAAGAAGCCCTCAGTTGGATCTGCCTGGTGCTCAACCAGAGCAGTGGGACAGTGGGCAGGGTAGAGCACAGAGTAGGCAGAGGGCAGGCTCTTCCTGGGTGGGTGAGTGTGTATCAGAGAACCAGGAGCACCTTGCTGAGGATAGTCCCCAGGAAGGAGCGAGATTTGGGGCCAATCCAGGGATTTCCCAAGGAAGGGTATGTGTGAGAGTATTCAACCCAAATCGGTCCCAGACTCATTCTCCCAGTAGAGGCCTGGCTATTGGGGTCAAGATCCTGTAGGCAGGGTCTCAGGATGTTCCTGGGCAGATAGGTGGATCTAGCTGGCGTTGTTTCTTCTTAATGGACTGGAAAAATTCTGCCTTGAATCACCTTGATTAGTTACTAGACTTATTTTTATGTAATTTTCTTTATTATAAATAGACTTTTCTTTATTGTAAATATGTATTTTTAAAAATTATATATACTGATTACAGTTTATCTTCCCTCTTGTTCATCTGGTTTCTCCCACTTCTTCTGATTTGAATCATCCCTGTTCTGTCTCTCATTAGTAAACAAACAGGCTTATAAAGTGGTAATACTAAAATAAAATGTAAAATTAAAATATAATGAGGGTAAAACAGAACTAATATCTTATTTGAACACAACAAATAGAAGAAAGCCATCAAGAAGACATAATAATAATCAAAGACCTGCTTGTTTACACACTCTGCAATTCTTATAAAAAACACTAAACTTAGAGCCATATTATACATGCAGAGGACATGGTAAAAAACCCTGCAGGGCCATAGTGCATGTTTACTCAGTGTTTGTTAGGTTCATATAAGCATTCATCATAAATTAGAAGGCCTTGTTTACTTGATGCCCTCCATCCTCCAGGAAAGTCTTTCTGACTGCTCTTCCACAGTGTTACCAGCCCCTTGAGAGGAGGGATTTGAAAGAGACATTCAATTCTGAACTGTATTTATCTGTCACTTTCTGCATAAAACTTGTATGGGATTCTCTGTGTCTATTCATGTCTGTATAGTTGAAGTTTCTCTGATGATGCCTGAGAAGGGAACTGATCTATAGGTGTTGCTGAATATCATTAGGTGTTACAACTATGGCATGCTCCTTACAAGAACAGTATTATCTACTTTTCCCCTAGTTCCCTAGCCTACCTGAAAAGCAAATGTGACTACCTAAGCAGTGTTGAGTTATGTTCCATCGTGGTGAGCCCTTAAATCAAATAGATACTGTTGATAACGTCCTGAAGGAAGCACATATCACATGCAGCCAGATCATCTAATTTACAAATCTAAGAAAAGTTTGTTGCTGAGTTGGTGATAACCTGTTTCCTTTGGTTATGTATAATGGGCCTTTTCAGTATCATGAGCTCTTGTCTGTAGGGTTTAATCCTCTGGGTAGGTAACAGCTTCACTTCTCGGTGTTCAGTGATTTAGACTATAGTGTTATCTCCCCCACTATGGCCCCTATAGTCATTATGTGGAAGGCAACCAATAGCCAATAATCTAGATTTTTTGAAAATTTCCACAGAAGCCCCTTTGTCCAGTGACTCAATTAGATAAAACCTGTCATATGGTGACAGGAGATGTCCAATTAGACTATGTCTCCCCAATTCTTAGTGATTTCCTTTAGATTGTGGCCTTCATTTATGTATATAATTTTGATTTGTCTACCATATTAGGTTTCCATACTGCTTTCAAATGGTTTTAATTTTGGCTGTTCTCCCGTAGCCCCCCTCTGTGTCATCTTCTTCTCACTACTTGATCTTCTGATCCATTCCCTGCCACATATTATTTCCTTTTCTTTAAAAATTTATCCATCTACCTGATCCTTTACTCTGTACCTACATTTTATGGTTGACAACTTGATTGTCATTTATTTAACAATAATACATACAAATGAATACAAACCATATTTGTCTTTCTGGTATTGTTATGCTTATAGGGATGGTTTTTCTACTTCCATAAATATTTATTTTGAGATTTCATAATTTTCTTTTGAAAGACTGAATGAAAAAATACTCATTTAATATTAAATATACTAATTTATCTATTCTTCTGTTAAGGGACATCATCTTGAGTTAAGTTTTTCTGTTGCTCTGAAGACACCCCCTGATGATGGAAACTCTTATACGGAAAATAATTAGGAATGGTTTTGCACTGCTCAGAAGTTTTAGTCCATTGTCATCTGCTTGGGATTCATGGTGGCCATAGGTAGAAATGTTGTAGGAAGTAGGTTTTCAAAGTTTCTCATGCCACTGGCATGCATTAGAAAAGAAGAATAATACTGCCAGGGTGTGGCAGGCTACAAACTAAACTCTGCCATCAGTGATACACTTTGTCCAACAAGACCATACCGACTGTATCAAGGCCACAATTCCTTAGTGCAATTTCCCTATGAGCCTATGGAGTCCAGTTTATTCAAACCACAATCAATACTAAGTTGTTTCCAAGTTTAGGATCATGAATAGATCAGCAATAGACATGTGGTTGAGCAAGAATTTAATAGTATGATGAAATATCCTTTAAGCATATGTGCCCAAGTAGGTATATATATGAATCTTGGGGTAGATTCATTCCAATTTTCCTGAGTATCAAGGCATGGGAGGGAAGGAAGAAGGAGAGAGGGAGTAAATGAAGGGAGGGTAGTAAGGAGGAAGGGAACTCAGTTAGGGTGTAAAAAAATAAGAAAAATATTTTTAGAAAAATAGTTAGTTAGAGAAAGCCCAACTCTAAGGCCAAACTTTCATAATTAAAATAAGTATCCATTATGTCAAATCTGGATTTTCTGCCTGCTGCTGTTCTTGTCCTGCAGCTAAATAAGCCCCAAATAATACACAGAGACTCTGTATTTGATACAATACTGTTAGCCGGTTACTTATTGCTTATCTATTCAGCTCTCTTTTTAATTATTAACCCATTTCTATGTATCTTCACATGGCCTTCTCTTACAGGAGGCGGCTGAATCTACTCTCTCAGACCTCTCCATCACCAGCTCATACTTACTATTCCTCTTTCCTCCCTTGTCTCCTAGTCCTCCTGCTCTTCTTTTCCTATTGGCCAACAGTACTTTAATGTAGCAAGTATGAGAAACATACAGAATGACATCTCCCATCATCTCTCTTTTTTCTGTCTAAATAAAAAGAAGGGTTTAACCTTAACATAGCAAAATATAATATAACAATTCTCAAATAAGAATCTGATTTAACTAATATTTAGTCCATTAACATTTAGTAGAGAAACCCTGTCTCAAAAAAATAAAGAGTAAAATAAACAGGTAATAATAAAAGCCACATAAAGATGAAAAGCTCAGGAAAGTCTGGTTACTGTATGCTTTATTGTGTTGTCTCTGCATTCTTTGACTGAGAAAATAATAATAATTTGATAAAGAAATGTTGCTGGATTAATTCAATTTATATATTTTAAAAATCATTTTGACTCAAAAATTTAAGTCTAAGGATGATTACTTAGGAAAAAGTTTCTATTTTTTGTTTCACAGAAAATAGCTGTGGATTCCTTGCAGACTAATGTGGTTTGAGCAAACCAGACCCACGACAGAGTTCCCTGATGTTCCAACATTCAAAACAGCTTGAACAGGGCAGACTTGCAGACTACAGCCGTTTCTGCCTTCTTAGGATCCCCATAACAGCGCCCCTATCAGCAGGAAGTAGTTTGGAAGAAACGTAGCCCAAATTCCCAAATATTTATAAATGTTTGTTTTCATTTTAAAAATGGACTTGGGTATAAATGGTTAGGTCATAGCCAATTCTTTTAAAGGTAAAAGAGGTATGGTATAGATATGAATACTTTGTTTTGGAATGGATTTTCATTTATTGATACAATTTAAGGTCAATTTTGTCATATGTATATTTCTCCTCTTGTTTGTATAGCTTATTTAGAAATGTAATGTATAATGTAGTACAGATTATAGATAAGTTACCTATGATAGTCAGATATTATAGTTAAGTTAGTTAAGTTTTCTAGATATACAGAGATGTATTTGAGATGAATAGGCATTCTTCAAACCTTTCAAAGACCTACAGAATATGGCATTTAAAATGGTTTAGGGTTTTACTTGACAATGAGACATAAATGCTCCTGGCAACACCACCTGCGCAAAAAGGAAGATGGACATTGAAGAAACTCATTATGGAGTTTACTTCCAATATGGCAAGACTAGCCATTTGGACAAGATACTGCTCTTGTCTGGAATGTTTGACTTTGTGCTGTATAAACTGGACATGCAGGACCCACAGAAAAGTGACTGCTGATTCAAGATGGACATTGCTACAGAGTTCCTGCTTCATGGTCTGCGAGACAGTATGCAGGACACAGAGAAAAGTGACTGACAAACTGCCAATACAAAAAGACAGTTTAAAGTTTCCTGCGTTGCTGAAGAGTCTGCTAGACACACTATGGCCTATGGGCTGAAGATGGAAGATTACAAAAGAACTTCGGGTGACCAGGCAGTGAGTTGTCTCTGTCATTTCTAGAGTTTATATACTCCTTCTGTGGTCTTTGAAGGAGTTGAAGACAGATAGTTATGGTTATAGTTTTCCTTAGTTAAGTTTACAGATAAGTTACAAATAGACTTTAGACACAAATATAGGATAGATGATAGAATAGTTTCTTTTAATCTTGATAAATGTTAATGGACTAAATATTGTTAACTGTGATTCTTATTTGATAACTGTTATATTATATTTTGCTATGTTAAGGTTAAAACCCTTCTTTTTATTTAGACAGAAAAGAGGAGAGATGATGGGAGATGTCATTCTGTATATGTTTCTCATACTGGTTAATAATAAAGCACTGTTGGCCAATAGGAAAAGAAGATAGGAGGGACTAGGAGACAAGGAGGAAAGAGGAAGTAGTAAGTAAGGAGTCAAGATGGAGAGTCTGGAGAGAGCAGGACGCCAGCCGCCTCCCGGTAAGAGAAGGCCATGTGAAGATACATAGAAATGGGTTAATAATTAAAGGCAGAGCTAGCCGATAAGCAAACAAGTAACCGGGCCAACAGTATTAAATAAATACAGAGTCTTCAGTGTTATTTGGGGCCAGGCATGGTAGCAGGACAAGACCGGCAGCAGGCGGAAAAACCGTACTGTT